>NC_052358.1:60723656-60780962 GCF_009727055.1 Benincasa hispida | reverse complement strand
GGCATGGGCGCTTAGCATCGCTCGTAGGGCTCGCTCGGCCGCTCGATGCATGGGCGCTGTGCATCGACGCATGCCAGCCTCCAGCGCATGCCCTCCCCACGTCCTTGCCTACCCTTGTGTTCGTATGCCTTCTGCACAGCCGACCCTCGTGCCATTCAACCTTCCAATGCGTCACTTTCAACTTTCTTCCTTCAGCCGTATGGACGCATACCACCTTTCCAACACATCCATCGCATCCAATGCATCCATCATACAATGCATCCAACGCATCTAACGCATCTATCATCCAACGCATCCAAGACATCCATCATATAGGTTTATACTTAGCCAATTTTCCAAGTTTTTCTCCAAAAGTCAAGCTTCCAAATTCACACCTTTTCTTCTCCCTTTACCCAAGTAATCTCTCCAAGGTCTTATGGCCAACGCATAGTAATACCTAGTCCAACACTTAGCCAATTTTTCATCAATTAAAGCTTAACTCAAAACTACTCAAGGAAAATCTATTCAACACTCAGAAATTTCCTTCTCTTCAACATAGAATTTAACTTTCACTTAATTAATTTTCTTAACCACCTGCTTAAGTTGCGGTTATCGATCCACCCATCTTGCAATCGCCCTTCTATTATGGTTATAACTTCGTAGCCGCAATCTCCAAGCAATGAATGCATTCGATCGATAGCCGCAACTTTTATGCGATGGACGCATGCAGTTGATAGCCGCAACTTCCATGCGATGGACGTATGCGATCACCGCATGCGTTCGTCTATGCGATAGCTCGACTTCACCGAATGCGATTGTCTTTGTGGTCGCCTGGCTTCAGCGTATGCGTTTGATTTTACGATTGCTTATTTCTAGCGCATGCATTTGATTCTTCTGATAGCTACAAAAATAGACATTTTGACACGGAATAACGCATAATATTGAGGTTAGCGAGGATTTAGTTTCTGATCGACGTAAAACTCAATTTTTCACAAATTCTAAGTATTATCACTGCATTTTCTACTTGTTAGCCCTCATAATTCTAAATAAAAGGCTTATAATAACTGTCATTTCTGCCAGTTATCACATCCCCAAACTTAGAATCATGCTTGTCCTCGAGCATGCCTTATACTTAGGAAATTTAAAATTTATCCTCTAGCTTTCCTTTGCGATGACCAGCTTTTCACAATATAATTCACCCATATCTCTAACCTTGGAAGCCACGCTCTCCACAACTTTGGCTACTTCTTCAAAGAGATATTTTCTAAATTTAAAATTCGGTAAGCCTCTGCTCAAACTTTTTATTCATTCCCCGCAACTTTACGTTTAGCTTTTGAGAATGCGTTCGTTCAAAACAATTCAAAGTTTTACGATTTCTTATTAGAATGCGACGTTGGACCTGGTTGCACTCTTCGTTTTGGCTTGCCCCCACGTGTGTCATGCGGGCATCCAACTTCAGTTGCATTCCATATTCAACTCAACTCATGTCTTGCTTAATTTGGCTTGCTCCAGACAGAGGAATTGCACATATGCGTTGATCCTGGCGACTTACCTTCGTTTTGGCTTGCCCCCACGTGTGTCATGCGGACATCCAACTATGGGTAAGTGCCTTTCACAACTTAACTCTTATCAACATGGGTTTCTCCATTGCATTGACAGTAGAGTTGTTATTTCCAATTTTTTTTTAATAATGATCGCAATTCTTCGGGATCATTGTCACCCCAAACTTAGAGGTTGGCAGCGCTCTCGCCGCAAAGCTAAAGACAAAATCAATAGGAATGTGGTAACAAATGTTTGAACAAAGGTTTGCACAAAATAAAACTTAAAATGTCAAATTTTGAAGAGGCTACTAAAGTGGGGTGAGCTATGCAACTTTTAGTTAGAGGATGTAGTTGGTTATAATTGTAAGTATCATGGATGCTGGTTTATCAACGCATAAGAAAGCAAGCGGGCAAAGAAGAATTTCAGAGGGATAACACATAAAAGATAACAAGAAAGGACTTATGAGCAGAATATCAATTTCGTCAATACTTAGGATTCATGCGGTGAAATAGCCATGTGTTGAATGATAGAGAAAATTCTTCTTTCGAACCATCGCATCAAGTGAAATTATTAACGCACCTACGAAGAGCTAATGCAAATTCATCCAAGAAAACAGCCGTAAATCCAAAATGACAATATTCAAATAAATAAACTAAAATTAACTAGGAAAGCAAAGTAAAGATAGAGTAGAAGATGTCCCTGGAGAAATTGGAGTAAACCCACCGCAAGGAGTCTTCCATACAGGAGATTGATCTCAACTGCTTAGGTTAGGAAACTCATTGTCTTGACCATTGGAGCTTCCAGTAATTGTTGGACGCATGTTGGCTGACATGCGCTTAAGACTGCTTCCAGCTCATGTGATAGATAGCCTTTCTATCTCGGGGTCAACATTGACTTTCGGCGTATTTCCTACACTTCAAATATTGTTTGCAACTTGGTCGCACAAGCTACAATACGCCCAAGAATAAAAGGGGTGCATGCGAAAACAAAAAACTTAACAAACTATTAGCTGCCAAGTCCTCGACAACGGCGATAAAAACTTGTTGTTAATAAAATAAAATTACTTTTAGGGGGAACGCGGAACGCAATTTATTGTTTGATGCATGTCTTTATGTTATGCGTTTGTACCCATGCGTCGGAGGTCATGCGTTGGAATGGAAAGTATGCATTCATCTAGTATGCAATGACCATGCGTTCTTATCACAAGTTTTCTTGCCTTCTCGACAAGTATAACGAGAATGCAAGTTTCTCGGGTAATCCGAGGTCGAACATAGGGACTTGTAACTCAGTAAAGTTTGTGAAGCAATGCGTTTGAGGTGATGAACAAAAGTAAAAAGAAGAAGTTGATGAATTACACACTACTCCTACTCCTAACAAAACAGATTGAGCAATGGAAGACCTGCAATGAGAATTAGTAGATATGTAACAACTGTTAACGCATATTAATGTTTATTATCTTAAATCGCTCAAGTAATTCCATCTCGTCACACTAACGCATTGTACACCTCTCAGTGGTAAGCCGCATGATTATATCTCTATAGTGCATGGTTGCGTCGAGCATAAAACCATGCCTATCTCTAGGAAAAATGTATACTTTGCTTTAGTGCATTCCACCTCTTACCTTCTCAGGCAGTTAGATACGGCTATTAACTTATAGACAAGCATTGCAACAGCCCATCGACAAGCATTGCTACAGCTTCTCACCAAGCAAAGAGGATTAACTCACTATACTCGCACAACACACACCTCTCGGTGGGTTGCTACATGCCTCCTATCTCTAGGTTACACGATTGAGTATACGATCGCCCTTGATAAATAAACGATGAAGGTAAACGATGATAAAGATAAAGAAGATAAGGAGTATGGCGTTGAAGGAATATGGAAATGCATTGATTACAAAATGTAGGTATCATAAGGCCAAAACATAATACAATACAGAAATCAGAAAGGAAATGTAAGGCTATGCGTCAAGGCTGCTGGTAGTGCCATGGATGGATGGTGGAGACGTCTCTCTCGAGCTCTAACTCCGGCGAAAGCTCTGGTCGTCACTCGGAATGGGTTGTGGGGGTGAAAAATCCTCAAAGAAAATCTCGCTCATGCTCTCATATTTGACCACAAGCATCTGCCTTAAGGTAGAAGCTAGGATGCTTTGAAGTGAAGGTCCAAGGGCTATTTATAGAGTTTAAATGCCGATAACAATCATGATTGCGTTCTGGCTCATTGCTGCCTTTGTCACAATATGGGCAATGTCATATCATCTTATCTTGTTGATACTCCCAAGATATGTGTTCGAGCTTATTTCAACTGAAGTATTAACGCATTTCACCTATCTTGCGATCGCCTTTCTATTATGGTTATAACTCCGTAGCCGCAATCTCCAAGCAATGAACACATTCGATCGATAGCCGTAACTTTCATGCGATGGACGCATGCAGTTGATGGCTGCAACTTCTATGCGATGGACGTATGTGATCACCGCATGCGTTCGTCTATGTGATAGCTCGGCTTCACCGAATGCGATTGTCTTTGTGGTTGCCGGGCTTCAGCGCATGCGTTTGATTTTGCGATTGCTTATTTTCAGCGCACGCGTTTGATTCTTGCGATAGCTACAAAAATATACATTTTGACACGGAATAACGCATAATATTGGGGTTAGCAAGGATTTAGGTTCTGATCGACGCAAAACTCAATTTTTCACAAATTCTAAGTATTATCACCACATTTTCTACTTGTTAGCCTTCATAATTCTAAATAAAAGGCTTATAATAACTGGCATTTTTGCCAATTATCAATAATCTGTACTGTTTACTGTAAATGTTTGTTTTCAATCAAAATGGGATTTGGACAATCCGCTTCTGCTCAAAGATTCTTTGTAAATTGAGTTCCTTCATTTAAATCTCGTAGTTTTTAAACTTTGTATAAACATATTGTTATTAATAAAATAAATGTTATTTTATAAGCATATACTCAATCTAATAAACTAAGATTCGAGGTTATTTCATGTAATTTAAACAAGTATGTAAAGACATACATGTGGATATTGTTTAAAAAATAACCTAAACAGTCTATAGTAGATGGATAAGATTGTGTTCCTTATCCTGGCGACACTACGGATACGACTCGCTTTATAGGTGTTACAAGTGTTGTAAAGTACTATAAATGATTTGATCCTTATCGTTTATGTTGAGATATATGAGCGGGGATATCTTATACAAAGAGTTTGTATAAGACCGGACCACGAAATGATTAGTCTCTTTATATAACGCCGTTAATAATATAAACTATATTTCACTAGGATGACCATAGGTGACATGACTTGAATCCTGAGTGAATTGTGAACTCCTGCTCGTGAAGACGGTCCTTTGATTTTTATGGGTGAGAGTGGCCAAATTTTCAATTCAACAAGCCTACCATTTTAGGGATTCGTCTGACTAGGGAGCTGGAAACACAGCTACACAAGGCAGAATTCACTCCTTCCCCATGTAGGGGCAAGTAGATAAATTGCTCCTTTAAAGGTTGATTCTAGGTCTTGAACATAGTGGCCACACCCTCTCCTGGCCCGAAAGAGACTTGGTCATAGTTGGACTATGACTTATTGTTTATTAGAGGGATCAGTGGTACTTAAGGAGTTAGATGTAACTATAGGGGCAAAACGGTAATTTTGACCTAGCTGGACTTATGAGCAATTTGTGAAGGGTCATCGCGTTGTTGATTGGTTATATCCAATGGACACAGAAATTTATCTGTAGTGCGAATAGTGCAGTTGTCGGTCTTTAATGGAGTGACGGACAGTTGACAGATGTTGGGTAATTTAATTAAAGAGTTTAATTAATTATCCGAGTACAGTTGGAGCTTCAATCTACAGGTCTATAAGGTCCCCTTTGTAGCTCAACAAAGATTTAATTGAGAATTAATTTTGGATTAATTTGAAGTGTTCAAACTAATTGAGGAAATTAATTATATATGATATAATTAATTAAATTGATTATGTATGTGATGTAATTAATATAATGTATTTGATACATTATAATTTAAGGTAATATGAGAGGAATTTGAATATGATTCAAATACTAATGATATGAATGAGATTTATGTAACTAAATTTAATATAAATATGATTTATATTAAGAGGAATTAAATATCTGTATATGATCCAATTATCAATTATATGGATGAGATTCATATAAGTGAATTTAATATAAATGTGATTTATATTAAATATCATGTATTATTGAGAGAAAATAAAATCTATAGGTTATGTTGTATTTGATGCAATATAAATCTATAGGCTATATGTTATATTTGATATAACATATAGTGTGTATATATATATAATAAAGTAGTTATTATATATATGTATTTGATTATTTATTTAATTGAAATTAATAAAAGGGAAGGATTTACAACTCCCTATATTCTCTCAGTTATTTTACGTGGGAACTAGTAGGAGATTCATTTTCTTCCTCAATTATCTCTGAAAAGAGTTCTCACTGGAAAAAAAAAAAAAAAAAAAACTGAAACAGAGAAGAAAAGTTCTTCTCTTCCCTCTCTTCCTCTCCATTTCCTTTCCCTCTTCCAAGGATTCAAGCAAAGCCCACAACTCTTACTTGATTCTTTTGTCACAAAAGAATATAGAGGGTTCTCAAGTGGTGGTGTCCCTTTTGAAGAAGAAGATCCACATGGAGAAGGTGATCCGTTCGTGTTTTGTTTGAGGGAGTTCTTGGAAAGGGTTCTTCAAAGGTAAAGGTTTCTGAAACCCCAAGTATTTTTTTAGGCATGCTATAATTTGTGTAAATACATATCTTGTTCTTGTTTTACTGTAAAACTTACATTCAATGAAAAATGGAATTTGGGTCGATCTTGCAAGCTCAAAGGATCTTTTTTTTCGAAAATTTCCTTCAATTGGTTTCAGAGCCAGGTTGTTGGTTTTTTTTTTTTAATCTCAAATTCCATTATTTTATTAAGTCATTTTTACAGTGATGATGGGTTTTATACATTCTGCATTCTGGTTCATGTGATGAATGGTTGTGAATGTGGTTTTGTTAATAGATGTTTTGGGATAAGATACTTAGTTTTAAGGCTTTCTTTGTTTACAAATTTGATTTGTAAAGGCCCCTGCATTTTTAGGCATTAATCTTGCTATAGAGTCTGTACTTCATTAGTTTGAGTTGCTCATGCTGTTCGCAAGGAGCTTCAAAGAAGAGTTGTAGAGCACTGTTTCGATGAAGAAGAAGAAGTAGTTCTACAAAATCATGTAGCGGTAGCTTCACGATCGTGCAACTTTTGCTAAACGATCTTGTAGCTTTTGCTACACGATCGTGTAGCATTTGCTACTAGATCGCGCATCCATTTTGCTACACGATCACTACAAAGAGTTTGCTGAAGGGCGGTTCGGTTTGAGCGGTTCAAGTCCTGGTTCACCTGTTTCAAACTGGATGACTCAAGATTATGTAATAGTTAGCCTTTAAATTTCTTTTTAGGTGTCCTATCCTGGTCCATTAACTATTTGAATTAAATATACATATGATGTATGTTTTTTCTTATATGTCACATTGTATGTCATATAGAATTAAAACCCACCATAGGTTATGCATTTAATTTCATGCATCATTTATATTATAAGTGTTCTAATATATGTATATGCATGATTTAATTTTATAGCATGCTCATGCATCATATAATATAAGTGTTATACTACATGTTTGCATGCATAAATAACATAGTCATGCATCATTTATATTAAAATCGTAATAATATATAGTTTGAATGTATGCATGTGATGTATGTTATTTAATTTCATTACTTTGATATATATAAGTGTTATGTATATGTAGTAATGAAATGAACATTGCACGATGCATGACAATACTTTAGGTAATCTTCTTATAAACATTATAATTTTCAAAAGTATGTCAATCGATGCAATGTAGGTTTTAATTTGTTTCATTTACTTTATAAGAGTTATAAATAAATGAAATTATAAATTAAAATCAATAACTAAGAGTTGCATGCAAACTTAGGTGCAATAATTTTTTAAAATAGTTTTAAAATATGATTGACATAGACCTAAGTTCACAATTTTTTAATGAGATTAGAAATTAGATTAATCTTTTTTAAATCAGTTTAATAGGATTAAATTGATTTCAATAAAAGATTAAATTTGTAGCAAATATATCCATAAGGGACCTTCTGTCTAAGGCAGGTTTTGGCTAGGCTGGGGTACTTAAGATGACGGAAACGGAACACTCCTACCTGGAAAGGTAAATTAGATAGATTTGCTGCAAGCATGCAATTGTTGATTAACATTTGTTAAAGTGTTTAACGAATATTAATCAAAATTGTTTAACTTTCCATAGTAAGTGTTACTTTTGGGCAAATTTAAACAATCTCTTAGTAAAAATAATTAGCTGTATTTTTCCTAAATAAATTAAACCCTAGTTGTTAAAATACTTAGTGGGAGGAAAAAACGTATATGATACGTAATTTTTTCACTCATGTTTCTCCCTCAATATTCACACCGTGAGACTCATGCTTGGCCTTGAGGCGCCCTGGGAGCGTCCCCCCTTCGGATGATGTTTGCATGGGTCAATATCAAGGTGAATGGAGAGAGTATTTATAGTAAGTGAGAGAGGGACGTGTGTCAACATGTCCTATGGTCTCTTTCATTAGTTTTCACTGTGAGACCTTCTTGCACAGCCTCGAGGCACCTTGGGAGTGTCCCCCTTCGGATGGTTTGTGCAGTAGGTCAATATCAAGGCGAACTCCAGAAATGGATATGATCACTTTAGTTTTTGCCCCAATTGGTTTTTTCCTTCGGTTGGCTCATTGGGGTAGAACTCTAGGATCTAAAATGAAGGGTCACACTTACGAGAAATTATTAAGCAAGTTAATGATTTCTTGACCGAATAAATGATGATTGGTCGTTATAGGAATAAGAGTTATTCTGGTGTAATGATTGGTTAAGAGTGTCTCAATTCAGTGAAGGGACAACTGGCTACCCTTTGGTGGTTTTTATCCTAAATAACTGAAGCGTCATTGCAAAATTAGATGTTAAATGAGGTTCATTTAGATTTTCTAAAACTGATTGGATTTTTTAAGAGTTATGCTAAAATCTAATGTAGATCAATGTGTTTTTTTTTAGCAAATATATCAAATAGCGTTTTTCCGTTAGTTGCCTTTTTTAGTTTGACCGATTTCAATTATACGATGTGGAAAGAATCCATTAAAATGTTTTTCATGGTAATCGACCTCGAAATTGTGATGAATGAGGATTGTCTTCAAGTCCCTACCCCTAATGCACCACGAAATGTTCGTAATGTATATGAGGTGTGGATGAAGGCTAATTCAAGGGCCCGAGTTCACATTTTGGCATGCATACCTGATGTGTTGACCAAAAGGTTTGAGAACATGGTCATAACACATGAGATCATAGAATCAATGTGAGGATTGTTTGAACAAAAGTTCTCATGATTCAAGCAAAACATGATTGATGACAATGAAACCAGTAGTGTCAGTTCCTAAGATAATCTCCAGTCCATATTGAATGTCAAGGGACTAACAGAGAAAGTAATTGTTGCCAACTCTAATGAAATTTATCGACGAGGATTGTCCTCTGAGATGAAACTTGGAGTTTATGACTTGGGTTCTGAAGCTGATCCCACTACTCTCCAGAAAAGGAAGAACTCCAAAGAAAATAAATCTGATTTATTTGCCTTGGAGACGTGCTTAGTAGAGAATGATGATTCCGCCTAGATAGTTGATTCAGGAGCTACTAACCATGTGTATTCTTCCCATCAAGGATTTAATTCCTGGAAACAGTTGGAAGCTAGAAAGATGACTCTTAGAGTCAATACTGGTGAGGACTTTTCGGCTATTGCTGTAGGCAAGCATAAGTTATTTTTGGACAAGAAACGATATATATTATTAGATAACGTATATGTATTCCTCATATCAAGAGGAGCCTGATTTCTGTTTCCTGTCAAATTGAACAAAAATATTTCATATCCTTCTCTGGGAATAAAGTGTTTATTTTTAAGAATGGAATGGAGTTTGGTTTTGGTTCAATGGAAAGTAACTTATATGTACTAAGGCTGTTAGTCATAAAAGCTGTCTCAATACTGAAATGTTCTATATAGCAACAACTGTAAAAGGACCGAGAATTTCTCCTAAAGAAAATGCCTATCTTTGGCATCTAAGGTTAGGTCACATCAATCTCAATAGGATTGAGAGGTTAGTGAAAAGTGGACTTCTAAATGGTTTAGAAGAAAACTCTTTACCAGTACGTGAGTCATGTCTTGAAGGCAAAATGACCAAACGACCTTTTACTAGAAAAGGTTATAGAGCCAAAGGAACCTTGGAACTTATACATTCAGATCTCTGTGGTCCAATGAATGTAAGAGCACGAGGTGGGCATGAATATTTCATCTCTGTCATATATGATTATTCTAGATTTGGGTATTTATACCTAATGTAACATAAGTCTTAAGCTCTTGAAAAGTTCAAGGAGTACAAGATTGAAGTTGAAAACTTGTTAGGTAAAAAGATAAAAACACTACAATCTGATCGTGGTGGAGAGTATATGGACTTAAGATTTCAAAACTATGATAGAACATGGAATAATGTCTCAACTCTTAGCCCCAAGTAAATCTCAACAGAATGGTGTATCAAAAAGGAGCAATAGAACCCTATTGAACATGGTTTGGTCAATGATGAGTTAGGCTCATCTTCCTGACTCGTTTTGGGGATATGCAGTTGATATTGCAGTTTATATTTTGAATAACGTTCCCTCAAAGAGTGTTTTTGAAACACCTTTTGAGTTATGGAGCGGTCGTATAGGTAGTTTACGTCACTTCAGAATTTGGCGATGTCCAGCCCATGTACTAATGTAAAACCCCAAAAAGTTGGAACCTCGTTCAAAAGTGTGCCTATTTGTAGGTTACCCCAAGGAAACGAGAGGTGGATACTTCAATGATCCAAATGAGAATAAAGTGTTTGTATCGACAAACGCTACCTTCTTGGAAGAAGACCACATGAGGGATCATAAACCACAAAGTAAATTTGTTTTAAGTGAGATTTCTAATGAGTCTGTTAAGACTTCAACAAGAGTTGTTGAATAGGCTGATACATCAACAAGGGTTGTTGATGTCAATTCATCTAGTCATCCATCTCAAGAGTTGAGATTGCCTCGATGTAGTGGGAGGGTTGTGAACCTACCCATACGCTACATGGATTTAACAAAATCCTAAAACATCATAACTGATGATGGTGTTGAGGATCCATTTTCTTATAAGCAAGCAATGGAAGATGTTGATAAAGATGAATGGATTAAAGCTATGAATCAAGAAATAGAGTCCACATACTTCAATTTTTTCTGGGAGCTTGTAGATCAACCTGATGGGGTAAAACCTATAGGTTCTAAATGGATCTACAAGAGGAAAAGAGGTGTAGATGGAAAGGTACCGATCTTTAAAGCTAGATT
This sequence comes from Benincasa hispida, assembly GCF_009727055.1. Taxonomy (NCBI): domain Eukaryota; kingdom Viridiplantae; phylum Streptophyta; class Magnoliopsida; order Cucurbitales; family Cucurbitaceae; genus Benincasa; species Benincasa hispida. The sequence goes on along the minus strand of NC_052358.1, from coordinate 60,769,963 downwards.
TGTGGCAAAAGGTTATAACTAGGTTGAGAGAGTGAACTATAAAGAAACTTTCTCACATGTTGTCGTGTTAAAGTCTATTAGGATTCTCTTGTCCATAGCCATATATTATGACTATGAGATATGGAAAATGGACGTCAAGACTGCCTTTTTGAATGATAATCTTGAAGAGGACCATCTACATGAATCAACCAAAAGGATTCATTTGAACAAGATCAAGAGTAAAAGGTTTGCAAGATTAGTCGGTCCATTTATGGACTGGAACAAGCATCTCAATCTTGGAATATAAGTTTTGATTCTGTGACCAAATCTTATGGCTTTGATTAGAATGTTGATGAGCCTTGTGTTTACAAGAATATTATCAACAACTCAGTAGCTTTCCTCGTACTGTATGTGGATGATATCCTATCATTGGTAATGATGTAGGTTTTCTGACTGATGTAAAGAAATGGTTAGCCACTCAATTACAAATGAAAGATTTGGGAGAGGTGGAGTTTGTTCTAGGGATCTAGATTGTAAGGGATCATAAGAACAAAATGTTGGTCTTGTCTCAGGCATTGTATATTGACAAGATGTTTGTCAGATATTCGATGCACAATTCCAAGAAGGGTTTATTATCTTTCAGGCATGGAATTGTATTTTCTAAGGAACAGTATCCTAAGACTCCTTAAGAAGTTGAAAAAATAGGACGAATTCCCTATGCATCAGTTGTTGGCAGCCTTATGTATGCAATGTTATGTACTAGACCTGACATTTGCTATGCAGTAGGGATTGGTCGATATTAGTCCAATCCAGGATTAGATCACTAGATGGCGGTCAAAACGATCCTCAAGTATCTTTGGAGAATGAGGGGCTATATGCTCGTGTATGAAGATAAGGATTAGATCCTTACAAGATACACAAACTCTAACTTTTTGACTGATCGGGATTCTAAAAATCCACATAAGGGTCAGTGTTTACTCTGAATGGAGGAGCTATAGTATGGTGAAGCATAAAGCAAGGATACATTGTAGACTCCACTATAGAAGTCGAATATGTAGCTGTTTGTGAAGCTGCTAAAGAGGTTGTATGGCTTAAGAAGTTCCTTATTGATTTGGAAGTTGTTCCAAATATGTGTTTGCCCATCACACTTTTTTGTGATAACAGTGGTGCTGTGGCAAATTCTAAGGAACGTAGGAGTCACCGAAGAGGTAAGCACATTGAACGAAAATATCATTTGATTCGAGAGATTGTGCATCGAGGTGACGTGATTATCATGAAAATTGCTTCGGAGTACAACGTTGTTGATCTATTTACAAAATCTCTCACGACTAAAGTATTCGGGGGTCATCTAGACAGTCTGAATCTACGGGATATGCGACATATTGTCTAAGGAAAGTGGGAGATGTTATTAGGGTATACTGTATGCCCTAGTTTATTGTGATTTTGTACTTTATTTGTATTGTACAGGCTCTCTAAGCTTTAGGACAAGTGGGAGATTGTTGTGACTGGTGTCCTAAATCTCTTTGTAATCTTGTAGTTTGTAAACTTTGTATAAACATATTGTTATTAATAAAATAAGTGTTATTTTATAAGCATATACTCAATCCAATAAACTAAGATCCGAGGTTATTTCATGTAATTTAAAAAAGTATGTAAAGACATACAAGTGGATCTTATTTAAATAATAACCTAAACGGTCTGTAGTAGATGGATAAAGCTGGGTACCTTATCCTGGTGACCCTACGAATACAACCCGCTTTGTAGCTGTTACAAGTGTTGTAAAGTGCTACAAATGATCTGATCTTGATCGTTCATGTGGAGACATATGAGCGAGTATATCCTATACAAAGAGTTTGTATAAAACCGAACCACGAAATGATTAGTCACTTTATATAACATCGTTAATAATAGAGACTTACATTTCACTAGGATGACCATAGGTGACATGACCTGAATCCTGAGTGAGTTGTGAACTCCTGCTCATGAAGGCGGTCCTTTGATTTGTATGGGTGAGAATGGCCAGATTGCCAACTTAACAAGCCTACATTTTGGGGATTCGTCTGACTCGGGAGTTGGAAACACAGCTACACAAGACGGAATTCACTCCTTCCCCGATGTAGGGGCAAATAGATAAATTACTCCCTTAAGGGTTGATTTCGAGTTTTGAACATAGTGGCCACACCCTCTCCTGGCTCGAGAGGGGCTTGGTCATAGTTGGACTACAACTTATTGTCCATTAGAGGGATCAGTGGTACTTAAGAAGTTAGATGTAACTATAGGGGCAAAATGGTAATTTTGGTCCAGCTGTACTTATGAGCAATTTTTGAAGGGTCATCGCACTGTTGATTGATTATATTTAATGGACAAAAAAATTTATCTATAGTGCGAAGAGGGCAACTGTCAGTCTTTAGTGGAGTGACCGGCAGTTAACAGATGTTGGGTAATTTTATTAAAGAGTTTAATTAATTATCCGAGTATCGTTGGAGCTTCAATCTATATATTCATAAGGTCCCTCTATAACTCAATAGAGATTTAATTGAGAATTAATTTTGGATTAATTTGAAGTGTTCAAATTAATTGAGGGAATTAATTATATATGATATAACTAATTAAATTGGTTATATATGTGATATAATTAATATATTGTATTTGATACATTATAGTTTAAGGTAATATAAGAGGAATTTGAATATGATTCAAATACTAATTATATGAATGAGATTCATGCAATTAAATTTAATATATATATGATTTATATTGAGAGGAATTAAATATTTGGATATGATCCAAATATCAATTATATGGATGAGATTCATATAAGTTAATTTAATATAAATGTGATTTATATTAAATACCATGAATTGTTGAGAGAAAATAAAATCTACAGGTTATGTTGTATTTGATGCAATATAGATCTATAGGCTATATGTTATATTTGATATAACATATAGTGTATATATATAATGAAGTAGTTATATATATATATATATATATATATATAATTATTAATTTAATTGAAATTAATAAAAAGGGAAGGAGTTACAATTCCCTCCCCATATTCTCTCAGTTATTTTACGTGGAATGTAGTAGGAGATTCATATTCTTCCTCAATTATCTCTGGGAAGAGTTCTCATTAAAAAAAAAAAAAAAAAGAAAAAGAAAACCTGAAACAGAGAAGAAAAGTTCTTCTCTTCCCTCTCTTCCTCTCCATCTCCTTTCACTCTTACAAGGATTCAAACAAAGCCCACAAATCTTGCTTGAATCCTTTGTCCCAAGAGAATACAAAAGGTTCTCAAGTGGTGGTGTCTCTTTTGAAGAAGGAGATCCGCGTAGAGAAGGTTATCCATTCGTGTTTTGTTCAAGGGAGTTCTTGAAGAAAGGGTTCTTCAAAGGTAAGGGTTTTTGAAACCCTAAGTATTTTTTTTAAGCATGCTAAAATTTGTGTAAATTTATATCTTGTTCTTGTTTTATTGTAAAACTTACATTCAATGAAAAATGGAATTTGGGTCGATCTTGCTTTCGCTCAAAGGATCTTTTTTTCGAAAAGGTTCTTTCAATTGGTATCAGAGCCAGATTGTTAGTTTTCTGATCCTAAATTCCATTCTTTTATTAAGTCATTGTGATGGTGGGTTTTATATATTCTGCATTTTGGTTCATGTGCAAGGAACTTTCTTAGCCAAACAACTTTCTTAGCTGCTTCACAAGAAATTACATACTCAACCTCCATTGTGGAATCTGCCATGCTTCCTTGCTTGATGCTTCTCCAAACTATAACTCCCTCATTAAGGGTGAACACTGACCCTGATGTGGATTTCCTAGAATCCTTGTCAGTCTGAAAGTCTGAGTCGGTGTATCCTGTAAGGATCAAATCCTTAGACCCATACACTAACATGTAGTCCCTCGTTCTCCAACGATACTTGAGGATGTTCTTAACCACTGGCCAGTGGTCTAAACCCTGGATTGAACTGGTACCTACTGACTATTCTCACTACATAACAAATGTCAGACCTAGTTCAGAGCATAGCATACATTAAGTTGCCCACAACTAAGGCATAGGGAATGTGTCTCATATTCTCAACTTCTTGAGGTGTCTTAGGACATTGTTCCTTAGACAAGCGAACCTCGTGCTGAAAGGTAATATGTCCTTCTTTGAATTCTGCATCGAATATTGAATCAACATTTTGTCGATATACATTATTTGAGACAATGCTAGCGTTTTTTTCTTTATGATCCTTAATGATCTGGATCCCAAGGACATACTGCAGCTCTCCTAAATCTTTCATTTTGAATTGGGCCAATAGCCAGTTCTTTATGTCAGTAAGGTACGCTACATTATTTCTAATGAGTAGGATATCATCCACATAAAGTACTAGAAAGGCTAGTTTCTTCTTGTTGATTTTCTTGTATACACAAAGTTCATCAAATTTTTTGTCAAAGCCAAAACTTTTGATCGCAGTATCAAATCTAATATTCCAAGATTTGGAAGCCTATTTCAACCCATAAATGGATTGATTCAGCTTGCACACTTTTTGCTCCTAACCTTGGTTACCATTCAAAAAGGCAGTCTCGATGTCCATTTGCCATATCTCATAGTCATAATATGTGGTTATAGGCAAGAGAGTTCTTATAGACTTTAACATAGCAATGGGAGAAAAGGTTTCCTCATAGTTAACCCCTTTTCTTTGAGTGTAACCCTTTGCTATGAGTCTAGCTTTGAAGGTTTGTACATTCCTAGCTGCATTCTCTTTCTCTTATAGATCAATTTGCACCTTATGGGTTTTACCCTTTAAGATAGATCTACAAGTTCCCATACTCAGTTGAAGTACATTGACTCCATTACAAGGTCTATGGCTTTGACCCACTGGTCATTGTCTATGTTATTCATTGCCTGTCTATATGGCAATGGATCCTCAACACTATCATCAAGTATGACGACCTGAGTTTCAGTTAAACCCAAGTAACGATTAGGTTGTGATACAACTCTTCTGCTGCGTCGAGGCACTCTCAGTTAAGTTATTCTGAAATTCAGTAAAGTTGTTATTGAATATATGAATTGATTATTTCGTTTTAGAAATAAATCCAATAAACTAAAAGATCCATAATTATTATATGAGTACTTGAACTTTATATGGAGACATAAAAGTGGATTAGGTTTGAGTAAATAGTTAAAATGGTTTGTAGTATATGAATAAGATTAGGTGCCTTATTCTGGTAACACTATCAGATGCGCCCCACCCTGTAGTTGTTACAAGGAGTATTAAAGTGCTATAGACGAAGTGATCCATTCGTACATGTGATGACATGAGGAGTGGGGGCGTTTTGTGCAATGAGTTTGAATAAGATCAGACCACGAAATAAGTCACTTTTACTTTATAACGCTGTTCACTGTCTAAGACTGACTATTTCCAAACGATGACCTAGGTAACTTGACCTTAATCCTGAGCTAACTATGAACTTCTATTTATTCGAGATTATCCTTAAATTTGCATAGGTGAGGGTTGGCTTCATAGCGCCGGCTCAATAAGCCTCCCATTTCAGGGGTAAGATCGGGTAGATAGCTGGGGACATAGGGTGCAAGAAAAAATTCACTCTTACTCGTTTTTAGGGATAGTAGAGAGGTTGTTCCTTTAAGTTCTGATTCCATGTCTTGAACAAGGGGCCCTACCCTCTCATTGGCCCGAGAGGGACTCGGTTTGATGATTGGATCACAAACAATTGTTCATTAGAGGATCAGTGGGACTTAAGGAACAAGAGGTAATCTCGAGGGAAAACAACCTTTTGACCCAGCCATTATTATGAACAACTTGTGAAGGATTAACTTACTAATCATGCGTAGGGATTGGTGTCTTAATTCTCTCGGAGTCTCGTTGTTTGTAATTATACACATTGTTTATGAATAAAATAAGCGTTATTTCATTTTGGCATTTACTCATATCCAAAAAATAAAGCTCCATGGTTATTGTATGTAAACTTAAGCATGTATATGAGATATACAAGTGGATCATGCCTTAAAGTGATAACCTAAATAGGTATGTAGTATAAGGATTAAGGTGGGACACCTGATCTTGGTGACACTATGGATACGACTCGGTTTGTAGGGGTTTGCAAGTGTTGTAAACTACTACAGATGCTAGATTTTGATCATTCATGTGGAGACATGCGAGTGGGGTGTCCTATACAAAGAGTTTGTATAAGACCGAACCATGAGATGATTCGTCTCTATATATAACGCCGTTGATACTAGAGACTTACATCTCACCTAAACGACCATAGGTGACATAACCTTAATCCTAAGTGTTTTGGGAACTCTTACCTTTGAGGGCAGTCCTTTGATTAGTATGGGTGAGAGTGGCCAGATTGCCAACTTAACATGCCTACCTTTTGGGGACTTATCTAATTTGGGAACTGGGAACTCAGTTATACAAGATGAAATTCACTCCTTCCCCAAAGTAGGGGTAAGTAGATAGATTTCTCCCTTAGGGGCTGATTCTAAGTTCATCAACATTTTGGTCAAAGCCATACGACTTGATTGCAGTATCAAACCGTATGTTCCAAGATCTAGACGCCTATTTCAGCCCATAAATGGACAGAGTCAGCTTGCAAAACTTTTGCTCTTGACCTTGGGCTATAAATCCGTTGGGTTGCACCATGTAAATGGTCTCCTCAAGATTGCCATTCAAAAAGGCCGTCTTGATGTCCATTTTCCAGATCTCATAATTATAATAAGCTGGAATAGACAGCAGGATGCAGATCGACTTTAACATGGTAACAGGTGACAAAATCTCCTCATAGTCGACTCCCTCTACCTGAGTATAACCCTTTGCCACAAGTCGAGCTTTGAAGGTTTGCACCTTCCCATCAGCACCCCGTTTGCGCTTATAGATCCATTTACAACCTAGGTCTTACCCTATCAGGCTGATCTATAAGATTCCATATTGAGTTGAAGTACATCGACTCCATCTCGAGATCCATGGCCTTGACCCATTCATCCAGGTCTACATCCTCCATTTCCTTCTGATAAGACAACGGATCCTCAACGTCGCCATCTGCTACCATAGCAAGGATTTCCGTGAAACCCAGATAGCGAACGGGTGGGTTGGCAACCCTCCTACTGCATTGAGGTTCCCTCAACTCTTGAGGTGGAATCGACCTACTAGATGAACTCCTATCAATAACTCTTGCTGATGAACTAGGCTTTTCAACAACTCTTGTTGAAATTTCAGTAGTTTCATTGAAAAACTCATGTAACACGACTTTACTTTGTGGATTGTGCTCTCTAATATGATCCTCCTCCAGGAAAGTAGCGTTCGTGGAAACAAACACTCTATTTTCTGATGGATCATAAAAATAACCCCCTCGTATATCTTTAGGATAGCCTACAAAGAGGCATAACCTTGACCGTGGTTCCAACTTCTTGAGATTTTCTTCAAGCACATGTGCAGGGCAACCCCAAATGCGGAAGTGATGTAAACTAGGTTTACACACGTTCCAAAACTCCAGAAGTTTTCTCGCAACACTCTTGGAGGGAACACAGTTGAGTATATATACCGCAGTCTCCACTGCGAAACCCCAAAACGAGTCCGGTAAGGAAGCGTAACTCATCATTGAACAAACCATATCTAACAAGGTTCTATTTCTCCTCTCTGCTACACCATTTTGCTGAGGTGTACCCGGCGCTGAGAGTTGGGAAATGATTCAATGTTCTATCAAATAGTTCTGGAATTGCGAGTCCAAAAACTTTCCACCTCGATCTGATCGAAGTATTTTAATTCGTCTATCCAATGCGTTTTCAACATCAACCTTGAACTCTTTGAACTTTTCAAAGGATTCAGACTTTCGTTGCATACCTAAAGTAATCATCAGTAAAACTGATAAAATACTCATAGCCACCTCGGGCTTGTACATTCATAGGACCACAAAGGTCAGAATGTACTAACTCAAGAGGCTTTTTGACTCGATAACCTTTTCCAGTAAAAGGTCTTTTAGTCATCTTACCCTCAAGGCAAGATTTGCACACCGGTAAAGAATTTTCTTCTAACTCATTTAGAAGTCCATTCTTCACCAATCTCTCAATCCTATTGAGATTTATGTTCCCTAATCGAAGGTGCCAAAGCTAGGCATTTTCTTTTGTAGAAATTCGTTGACGTTTAGTTTGAGTTACGACAATTTTAAACAATTCTATTTAATGGAGGGAACTAATGGCTAATGGTCTTAGCACATACAAGTTATTTTCCAGATACGCTGTAAAAATATTAACACCATCTTTATGAATAAGCGCTTTATCCATATTAAATTAAATAGTGTATTTACATTATAGCAAGCACTTTACAGAAATAAGGTTCCTTTTAAGTTCAGGAACAATATATACATCATTTAAAATAAGAAACCTATTCTTTAAAGATAACTGGATCTCTGCCACTACCATAGCTGAGACGACGTGCCTGGTGCCTACTCGCATCGTCATCTCACCAGCTTCCAGCCGTCGCTAGGATTTAATCCTCTGAAAAAAAGAAAAATGTGATTAGTGGCACCCGAATAATTATCCAGGCAGAATCATCATTCTCCACTAAACAAGTTTCAAGTACAAGTAAATCATATTTACCCTTATCTACCTTAGCCTTAACCTTGGTGGCCTTCCTTTCCTTCAGCTAGCGAGGAAAGTTCCTCTTCCAGTGTCCATCCTGGTTACAATGGAAACCTTTTTCCTTTTCAACTAGCGGCAGACGCCTTCTTGGGGTGACAGGCGGTGGGTTAGCAGGCACCTTCCCTTTCCCTTTACCACCCTTCTTCTTCTTCTCCTTTGTAGAGTTAGAAGTAGAAGGTGCAGACTTTGTTCCTAAGGTCGAACCTCTATGAAACGTCCTAGAAGATGAAGCAATATTTGCTTCAGCCTTCTTCCTCTCCTTACTATTCAGTAAAGATTGGTAGGTCTACAACTCGTTGAGGAGAGTTGTAAGGTTGTATTTCACTTTGTTAAGAATCACATTACTAATAAAGTGTAGGAAGCTCTTCGGCAAAGAATGCAAGATTTTGCTAATCTGGCTACCTTCATTGATGGTAGATCCATTCAACTCTGCCACATTTAAGTGGACCATCATGTTAAGCACATGTTCACGAACAGAGGTACCTTCTTCCATTTTGGAGTTGAATATATACTTAAGAGCCTCGTGCTGGAGCTGTTCAGACAGTTGTCCAAACATTCCCCGCAGGGACTCCATGATCTTATGTGCTGAGACCATGGGCTCATGCTTCTTGGTCAAAACTTCACAAGACTTGCCAAGATATAGGCTCAGGCCTTCTCATTCGCTCGTGTCCATCGCTCGTATGCATCCCGAACATTTTGAGGGGCATTCAGAGCTGGAATAGGAGGACAGACCTCCTTAAGGGCAAACATGAGATCCTCAATGATCAGTATCATCGTGATCATATGTTTCCATGTTGAAAAGTTATCGGCAGTTAATTTCTCGGAGCTAAGCAAAGCTAATGTGGTTGTGGTCATTTTCGAAAGATTGTTGCTAAAAAAACGAACAAAACTTTTATTAGATTTTGCTAAACTACATTTTAACCAATTAATTTTGCAAAACAGTTTCAAGTACCCTAAGTGTAAGACTTCGATTTTGCAATGATGGGGAGATCAGATGCCCCTTCATTGGGATGAGACATTCTCAACCAGTAGGAAGAACCAACTCTTGGAACTGAACTTAACAACTGCCATTTATATGGTCCAGAACTGTTAACCTTTAACAATTCTGTGTAAGTGTGACCCCTCGCTTTCGGTGCCAGAGTTCGGCCCTAATAAGCCCACCGTAGGGAAGAAGCAGATTAGGACAAGAGTCTAAGTAACCTTATCCTCTTTCAGGAGATCAAATAGAGAAAAGCGCAAAACTGCCATCCTATAGGGGGACACCCCCAGGGTGCCTCGAGGCCATGTGCAGAAATTTTATTCAATCCAACGAGNTTAAGGGCAAACATGAGATCCTCAATGATCAGTATCATCGTGATCATATGTTTCCATGTTGAAAAGTTATCGGCAGTTAATTTCTCGGAGCTAAGAAGTTGATTAGGACAAGAGATTAAGTAACCTTATCCTCTTACAGGAGATCAAATAAAGAAACGCGCAAAACTGCCATCCTATAGGGGGACACCCCCAGGGTGCCTCGAGGCCATGTGCAGAAATTTTATTCAATCCAACGAGGGAGACCGAGGGATATGTTGTCGCACTTTCCACTCCCACTTACTATGAACACTTTCTCAATCTAACTTGATATTGACCTAACCAAACACCATCCTTTAGGGGGACACTCCCAAGGGGCCACGAGGCCGAGGGTAGATCTCACATGTGGACTATATAGGAGAAACGTGAAAGTTTTAAATGAGGCATCATATGCCCCAAGTACTTCCCACTAAATGTTTTACCTAGGGGTTCATTAACCTAGACAATCTGGCTACTGATTTTAGTTTAATTCATCTTTTTAAGTCCGCTCATAAACAACCTTTGTCTATGAATTATGAACAACTTCAAGTAGTCATATTTAAACATTTTAAAGAACTTTCCTTAACTTGCATGCATGCATCAAATCTATCTAATTCACCTTTCCAGGTAAGTTCCCAGGTAGGGGTATTACGTTTTCGTCAACTTAAATACCCCAACCTAGACAGAACCCGCCTTAGACAAAAGGTCCCTTATAGATAGATTTGCTACACTTTAACCTTTTATTAGTCAATTTAATCCTATTAAACTGACTAAAAGATTAAAGCTTAAAGGTTGCTAATCATATTAGAACCGTGATCTTAGGTCTATGTCATAAAAATTTTAAACATTTTAAAACCATGAATTAAACCTAAGTGAGCATGCATGTATTTCTTATTGCTTTTAGTTCTAATTTCTCTTTAACCCTTAAAAAGAAACAACTAAAACACATTGCGTATAACTAGGTGTTTATAACGCTTATAAAGAAACCTATATGTCATGCTTCATGAAATGTCCGGTCATTACTACACATAACTTTTATATATAAGCGTAATAACCAAACAAACATGCTTTCCATACACCCTTATACTATATAATATAAAGATGATGCATGTCAATGCTTTTTATGCATGCATAAATATAACTCTTATATTATATGATGCATGAACATGCTCTTACATAATTAAATCAAGCTTCTCTAAATTATAACATTTAAAATAAAGAGATGATGCATGATTAATGCATAACCTAAGGTGGGATTTACCATATGTGCATACCATATGACATATAAATAACCATACATCTCATGTAATAAACCAAGGATTAATGGACCGGGATGAACCTTTACAAAATCAGAATCAAATAACTGTATCTATTACATTTTTCACCGAGCAATCCGGTTCACAGGCGAACCAAGTCTTGAACCGCCAGGAAAAACTCCATCGTTTAGTAAACGCTGCAGGTAAACGATCACTTAATGCACATTAGACGATAGTGCGAAAAGCTAAACGATCGCTTAGAAAACAACGAGGCTGTGAAGCCTGATCGTCTAGACGATTGCTTAACGCGCGACGAGGTAAACGATTACCATGCGATTTGCTCTGCGATCGTTTAGTCAGTTACAAGCTTGCTAAGCTAAACAATCGTCTAGTGCACACGCGCGTTAAACAACACCCAAGCATGCGATACTTAGCGATCGATTATCCCACCGTTTACACGACCTGATCAACACTTGATCGTCTTCTTCCTCGGAGAACAGCAACCCTTGCTTCGAAATTTTTCATGAACAACTCAAGACTCAAACTAACTTTGAATTATAGACTTGATAACAATTAATTATGCCCAAAAGTGCAGGGGCCTTTACAATTAACCGAAAATGAAAAAGAATTAATCAAACCGAGGTTTCATCCCACAAAACTCCATTAATCCGCACATCCATAAATAATTTAACAATTAAATAGAGAGCAGACATGTACCCACCGTGGAATGTATATGCAATTCGTTGCATAAATGAAATTGAAATATCAGTAATCTGGCTCTGATACCAATTGAAGGAACTCTTAAACAAGAGTATGCATGAGTGGGTTGAGATCTTTCCTATTTCATTGTGACCGAATTATTACACACACATTCTAACAAACAGATATGCATTGTAACACTAATTATCGGCATGCTTTAACAATTAAAATACAACAGATTGAGTGAATGTACTAGTTGAAGAAAATCTTCACTCAAACTCAATCCAGCGGAAGCAACTCCTCTACGATCTTTATTGCCCAGCAATCAGTCGCCTAACAGCACCATGATCGTCTACACGAACAGCAGCACATGAACAAGTAGCAACCGGGGACGACACCACCACTCGAAGCCCTTGGTATTCTCAGAGTGAGAATCCAAAGAGTGGACTTTGATGGAATTGGTAGAGGGAGGAGGAAAGGACGATCGTGCAGTATGAACAAGCAAGTGGAGATAGTAGATGACTATCGTATAGTCAGGCTTGTCGTTTAGGAAAAGGTACACGATCTTGTAGGTTTTACTAAACGATCGTCTAACAAATAGTAAACGATCATTTAGATTAGCTCGATGTGCTAAGCGATCGTTTAGTGCGCGAGTTTGTGATCGTTTAGGCGATGGGTGCTATCGTATAGGCTCTCAACTAAGCGATCGTGAAGTTTCCACACTGTGAACAAAATTTTCAAACTATTTACATTTTCATTTTTTTATTCTTCAGTTACAATAATCGAAATTGATCTTCCTACTTTTGCACAATTCAGGAGAAATTATCAGCCAATTATCACATAACCGTCTAATTAATTAATTAATGAATATAATCATATTATATTCTTAACCTATAGTTTGATATTATATATCTACTATAATAATTTCTCCTCTACTTGATATAAATCATATTTATATCTAATTGCCTCCAAAATAATGTATCTCATACATTTAGTCAATTATATCATATATAATTAACCAGTTCAATTATATCATATATAATCGAACTTCCTCTTGTCAATTTGAACATTTGTGTAGCTGGAATTAGCCCTTAAGAGAGTTATCTATCTGCTTTCCCCTACTTCGGGGAAGGAGTGAATTCCATCTTGTGTAGCTGAGTTCCCAGCTCCCAAATCAGACAAATCCCCAAAGTGGTAGGTTTGAGTCGGCGATCTGGCCACTTGCACCCATGCAAATCAAAGGACCGCCCTCAATGGCAGAAGTTCTCAATTCACTCAAGATTGAGGTCATGTTACCTATGGTCATCCTAGTGAAGTGAAGTCTATTTCATGAACGGTGTTATATAACGAGTCGTTAACACTTCGTGGTCAGGTCTTATACAAACTCTTTGTATAGGACGTCCCCGCTCGCATGTCCTCTACACGAATGATCAGGATCAGACCATCTGTGACAAGTCACAATACTTGTGACTATTCCATAAAGTGGGCCATATCCGTAGTGTTACCAGGATAAGGTTTTCTTTCTATATCCATATACTACAGACCATTTTGGTTATCACTTAAGACATGATCCACTTGTATGCACCATATACATGTTTAAGTTACATACAGATAACCAGAGATTTTAGGTTTATTGGTTTGTGGTAAAGCAAATAAAACAAACAACTAAACAAAATCAAGAAGTGAGGTAAAATATTATATATTATACATCATAAGCGTTCGTATAAACTGTTTACAAACTACAGGACAAGAGATACTTTAGGGCATCAACCCCAACAATTTGACTTCTACTGATTGCACATTGATGTCGCTGCTGACATCAACCCTTCTTCCTCTACTTTTCGTCTATACGGTGCCATTTTTTTTCTCGATTTCTCAGCCTTTATTCATAAGAATTTGGCAGATTATTTCTCAATCTCTATTCATCGAAATTTGGCAGATTTGGTCTCGATCTTCATTGCCAAGGGTCCTAATTCTAGACATGGACTTACAAATACTCATTTTTAATAATTAAAATTCTAAAAAACACTGGGGTTTTTACAATTGATCAAATAAAAACATATAAATCTAAGGCCACAAATACCGTAAACGAAATATACATTCACAATGCAATTAATCCCACCAAAATCCAGTGTAAATTTTAGAATCCTAATTAATATATGAGAAGACACTGATACCAATTGTAGGGGGTAATTCAGAAATAATAGAGGCTAAGAAAAAACAAAAATTAATCTACTGTAAAATTAAAACCTAGGTTAAGCATGCTTAAAATTAAATACATAGAAAAGGGATAGGAAACCTTTACCTTTGTAGAACCAAGTGAAAATCTAATTCGCCAATTCGGATTTCACGAACACTACCAAGAGAGTAACCTTCCTATCCTTTGATAAACTTTTGGTATTTTTTGGTTTGTGGAAACCAATCCAATTGGGAAAAGGGGAGGAGGAAATTTTCTTTGAGAGGAGTTAAAAAAATACAGTCTGTAGAAAAATCTCTACTTCTCCTCTATGATAAAACAAATTTTTTGATAAATAGAAATAGGGAAAGAGAGAAACATGGGATCACTCACATTTTTAGATAACTCCCCTGTGTGGGAATTATTTGACTAATTAATAAATAAATAATTAATCATTAATTAAATCTAATTTAATTAATGATTTCATTTAAATCATATTAATTAAATTAAATTAAATTAAATAATTATTTAATTATCTAATTAAATTATCTCTAAATTAAATATCAAATATTTATTTTGGCTTACATTTGAATCATATTCAATTGTATTTCGCTCATAACCTATATTTCTAATGCACATCAAATACACATTAATTTTAACCTATAGTTTTAATATGAATCCAATTCATTAATATTTGAACTCCTTCAAATATTTAATTCTCTCATAAATTAATTTTGAATCATATCCAAAATTAAGTTTATATTATAAAGTTTAACGAAAATATAAACTTTATATTATAATGTATCATTATACATTATATTTTTCCCTAAGTGAGTTTGAACATTTCAGACTCTATTCAAAGCATGGTTACCTTAATTCCTTTTACGAGATAAAATCATTAACCAAATTGAACAATATTTGTTAACTATGGGTACATTCCACTAAAGACCCTATGTTGCATTCTTCTCACTGCAGATATAATTATGTGTCCACGAATATAAACCAATGACAACAAATTACTCCTTCACGAGTGTTCGTAACACCAGTTGGGTCAAATTACTGTTTTACTCATGGGTTACCTCTATATTCTTTAAGTACCAGTGCTCATTTAATGAACAACCTATTTATGGTCCAATCATTAAACAGAAACCCCTCTCGGGTCAGTGAGAGAGTAGGGCCCTTTGTTCAACTCCCGGACACCCTTAAGGGAACACTCATCTACTTACCCTAAAGTCAGGAAGGAGTAAATTCCATCTCGTTAAATTATGTTGCCCCACTTAGTCTTGTCCCTAAAATGGTAGGCTTATTGAGTCGGCGAATTGGCCACTCTCACCCATGCAAATCAAAGTAAAATCCATCATGAGTAGCAGTCGATAACTCAATCAAGATTAAGACCAACTTGCCTAGGTCATCCTAGTGAAATAGAAACCTAACTAGTCAATGGAGTTACATCTAGTGGTTACTATTTCGTGGTCTAGTCTTATGCAAACTCATTGTATAAGATACCCTACTTGCATGTACCCTCCATGAACGCGTTAGATCATTGCATTTGTATCAAATACAAAGTGGGTCGTATCCATAATGTCACCAGGATAAGGTACCTAGCCTTATCCATATACTATATACCTTTTAGGCTATATGTTGAACATTAATTCCCGTATGTCTCCACATACAGCTTAAGACTCATACAATAGTCTAGGATGTTTGTTTATTGGATTAGGGTTATTTAGGCAAGATAAATACAAGATAAACAATAACTATTTATTGTAATAAACATCAATAACACTTTATTAATGATCGGCCAAATGTTACATTAACTATCTACGAGTTTTAGGACATAAAACCCAACACTATATGCTCTTGCAGAAGTTAATGCTACGAGGTTCGATATCAAGATAAGGTGCATATATGAGATAAAAGTAAAAAATAAAGCTCCTCCACTTGAATTAAGCAATGATTGTGATTTGAAGTTTTATGTTCTTAGTGAAGATCCGTTGGAGGTCCCTTGTACATCTAGATATGTTTCCGTATGTGTTACAATCCAATATCTGGGAGCAACCAGGTGCAGAACTTAAATGTTCCAATTGCAATGGATGCATTAGATGAGAATAAAGTTCAAGTTGGTTTTTGTGATAACATGATAGGGGTCACTCCAACTAATGGGAATCGTATTATTCAAAAGACGATACTTTTGCATGGGAGCTAGTTGAGATGGATAATGAATCGTATGACATCCTACAACAAACAAATATTTCAAGAAAAGATCACAAAGGAAAATGTAGAGTTAAATATGGCTCAGTTAGTCGAAAGTTGAATGCGAAAGAAAACATTTGGTCGGAAGGGAACTCTATAAATGAGGAGTTGAAGGTAGGACAAATATTTTTCGCGAGAAAAAATTGTCCATGAGATTAAGTTTTTTGGCAACGAAAAAGAACTTTTAGTTTTTAGTAAAGAAATCTACAAGAAGGGTGCTTTATGTTAAATGCATTGATGATAAGTGTAAGTGGAGATTCAAATATATTCAAGATTTTCATGTATGTACATGTTCATTTGTTGATGGGGAATCGATTTTACTTTCACAATTGGCCAAGGTTCTTTGTGTGTTGATGCCCTACCTCTCCTCGCAGAAAACCCAGTAATGTGTAAAAGAATCGACACTAACGTTCGGATTGGATGCAATATGCTTGTCATCTCCTCGAAGCTAGTAAGGGTTGGGAGTGAATCCCACACCTTGTTTTGACAATTAAGTAAATCCAAGCATAATAGAACCCAATGATTTTGATGAATATTGAATGGCGAATAAATATAATCAACATTGACCCAAGCATCCTTAAGATATCCTCTCGCCCCAATCACATAATCAACCAACCGATATTCTTCATGCCAGTCAAATGTACGCTTCTCCTCGAGACATTGTTGATATAGAGGCCATTTTGCAACTAATTGCCATTCCAAACACGCACAAATATGTTAACAATAAACTAGTCTAACTACCAAATAATGGGGTATATATTAGTAGTGTGAATGTACAAACCATCAAAACTGTGTTTGTAGTTGTGAAGTTATTTGCACAAGAAATCTCAGTCGCCTTAATCTTCAAGCGAATGAATAAAAACATAGCATCCAAGTGCTAAATACAAACAAAATACAATTATCGTTATTGTCAACCACCGGCGACACAAACAATTCTTTGAAAAAGTCCTTTGGTTTTGTTTCCAAGAATCATGTCTCGTAACTCATTTTCTGTATGTTTGTCTGTGATCCAAGCCTTAAGTCTGTCTAACTCACTTTTTGGTATTTCGTGCATGGGATTGTAAATGACGAGAATACATTGGGAATCATTATGAAGTCTTCGACCTTTTGCTTAGAGTGTAAATGAAGTACAAATCTAAGCATTTTCACACTTTTTACGTGCAGGACGGACATATGCACGTATACATGAGGAAGGTGCAATCTCTGTTATGTTTGAATCCATACGACACTGAATCGAGGTACTGACAAAAGGCAATTCAAGGGCAGGCGCAGTTGTCTTGATCAAACCACAGTTTTTTTCTTCCTCGAAGAAATTGATTGATTGGTCACCTCAATTTGAACTTCACTATCCAAGATCGTGATCGGTTGTTCCACCTCATTTTGAACTTCTGTGACCTTCCTTCGACATCTTCAACCAAGAAGGTGTACTCGTTGTGTCCACATCGTGATCTTGAACTTCCTTATGTTCATTTTGCTATATCATTCTTCATCAAATCGTCAAACTCTGGAACTTTTTCTTTGTTGGCCTGCTGAGTATCAACATGATTTAGTAGTTAAAAATAATAATGTTAAGCAATCTTGTTTTTTTAAGAATCATATACCTATTTTTCTACTCCAAGTTGTTTTAATATGGTTAATAGCATTAATTTCATTTTTGATTTCGACTTCTGTTTTCGCTTCATTTTGACCTCTATTTTCGCTTCATTAACATACCTGAAATGCATATGGAAATCCCACAACATGATATTTGTCTTTGGTGACCTTTCTTTTCCCGTTGGCATAATTCATTTCCAAAGCTTTTCTCAGCCTGTTGAATGTATGTTAAAAAATAATTGCGCCCCATCATAACGTTCGAAGACATCCCATTCATCAACAACGCTGAGAAGGTCTTCATTTATTTTTGTTCTCCTATCTTTCCCCAATAATGATAGTTTGATGAGATATACTAAAGCTAATTTCACCCCATCCTCACAATCACCCCGATATTTCATAAATACATCCTCTAATTGGCTTGCATGGATAGAGGTAATATTTTTTAATAACTTATCTTTCAGTCTATTATTTTTAAGAAGCGCACTACAAGAAGTTTTAGGATGCCATAAACCGGTGATGAGGTCAAACTCTCCTTCCAAATGTACATAAGACCACTCCTAACATGAAACAGATACAATTGTCTTTCTCTTCTTTCATTTTCCTTAATAATAACTGGTGAATGAGTTATCAATTGAAGGCGATATTGACATAAAAAATGACCAAACTGTGTCTTCCTAAAGAGGGCTAGTTGAGCGAGGTTGAACGTATATTTTATATTACCTATTCTGGTTTGAAAATGAGATAGACAACTAACTTGAGATGGAAAGTGAAGGGGTGGCTTTATCTTGTACATGGGGGCGCTTGTTGATGTCATTGATATTTTTACCTAGATAAAAACAAAAAATACACAAGCATTTGAGTGAGGAAAGAAAATAACTATAGAATGTCAATTGTGGGAGATAAAAACAACAGCAAAAAAAAACTAATTAAAACATGACCAAACCCACCATAACTCACCAAAAATACCTATATAAAAGAGTTTGAATCCATAGTTTCAAATTTAAAAGATGTTGCGATATAAAAAACAGTAATTAAAAGGCTACCTAAAACATGACCAAACCTACCATAACTCACCAAAAACACCTATGTAAAAGAGTTTGAATCCATTGTTTCAAGTTTAAAAGTTGTTGCAAGATTTTGTTGTTGGAGTTGATGCCCTAAATCTTCTGAGTCTTGTAGTTTGTAATTGTAATGTACAAACAATTTATTCATCTAATAAAATTTGAGGTATTTTATTTGACATTTAGTAGTATTAACCCGCAAAACTAATAAATTAAGATCCAATGTTATCTTCTATAACTTAAACATATATGTGGAGATATACATGTGGATCATGTTTAAATGATAACCTAAATGATTTGTAGTAGATGGATAAGGCTGGGTACCTTATCCTAGTGACACTACGAGTACGACCCGCTTTGTAGTTATTACAATTGTTGTAAACTACTACAAATAATCTGATCTTAATTATTCATGTGGAGACATGTGAGCGGAGGTGTTCTATAAGGAGTTTTTTTTTTTTTTTTTTTTTATAAGACCGAACCTTAAAATGAATAGTCTCATTATATATAACCATTGGTAGAAGAGACTTACATTTCACCAGGATGACCATAGATGACCTGACCTGAATCTTGAGATATGAACTCCTGCTTATGAAGGCGGTCCTTTATTCTGCATGAGTGAGAGTGGCCAGTATCATCGACTCAATATGCCTACCATTTTAGGATTTTGTCTGATTAGGGAGTTAGGAATGCAATTACACAAAAAGAAATTCACTCATTCTTTGTAGTTAGAGAAAGTAAAGAAATTGCTCCCTTAAGGGCCGATTCCGGGGCTTGAAAAATGTCGCACCACAGTCTCTCCTGGCTTGAGAGGGGTTTAATCATAGTTGGACTATGACTTATTATTCATTAGAGAGATCGGCACTTAAGGAGTTAGACGTAACTATAGGGCCGAAACGGTAATTTTGACCTAGCTGTACTTATGAGCAATTTGTGAAGGGTCAATGCACCGTTGATCGGTTATATCCAATGGATACAGAAATATATTTGTGAAGAGTGCAACTGTCGGTCTTTAGTAGAGTGACCGATAGTTAATGGAAGTTGGGTAATTTAATTAAAAGAGCTTAATTAATTAACCAAGTACAATTGGAGCTTCAATTTATAGGTCCATAAGGTCACCTCAGTTGGTCAACTGAGATTATTGAGAATTGAATTATTTTTGGATTAATTTGAATTGTTCAAATTAGTTGAGGGAATTAATTATATATGATATAATTAATATAATGTACTTGATACATTATAATATAAAGTTTAATTTGGAGAAAATAAATATTTGAATATGATTCAATATTAATTATATGAATTGGGTAAATATAAAATTATAGATTAAATTTAATATGAATTTGATTATATTAAACTATATAGGTTTAATGAGAGAATTTCAAACTAATGTTATATTATATTTATATAATATAAACTATAGGTTATATGTTATAAGATATAAATATAAGTTAATATTATTATATGAAAAGTGTAGTTTATTATGATAAATTATATTATATTAATTAAATTTAAAAAATTAGGTTTTTAATTTAAATCTGAATTTTAAGGGAGGGGGTTAATATAAATTTCTCCCCATCATTCTCTCGATTAATCGTAGGATAGGAGATGTTGGAAGATGTTCTTCTTCTTTTCCCTTGAGTTTTTTGAATAGAACACTCGCTGCTCTTCTTCCCAAGTGATCTCTCTCTACAAGAAATTTCTCCTCTAAAAAAAAAATTTACTATTCCCTTTCCAAAATTAAGAGAAGCGTACAAATCTCTTTTGTATCGTCACCCTATAGAGAATATCGAGGTTACTTCTTAGTGGTGTTTGAGTTTGGATTTGGGTTGCTGTTTTTGGTTTTGTTCGTGATTCAAATAATTTCGAAACATTTGTGATCAAGGAGAGGAATTGTGAAGATCTGTGACTCCAAGGGTTAGTTTACTCCAAAACCCTAATTCCTTTTTAATTTTCTTAAAGCATGTTACAATTTTTTTTAATGCATGAAGTTTATATCCTCCGAGTATCTCATATATCTGTAAAATAAATTAAATTGGGATCTGATCATGCTTCCACATGGCTTTTACAAACCTTCAGTTACAAGAGGTTGCAAGATAAAAAACAGTTGTTAATGTTGGCTTTTTGGTCCTTAATCTTAAAGAAATTAATTTTAATTAATTAATTAATTAATATTTTAATGATAACAAACCTGATTTATTTACTAACAAATTTATTATTTTGAATGATTCACAGTGTAGAGCTCAGAACAACGATTTTGATACTTTTTAATCACCCAAATCGGAGTTCAGATGAAAAAGATATGACCAAAAGAAGTGTAACGGAAAAATACCCGAGATGATGACGCAATGAATTAATCATCAAATTGGCCCAATTAGAGAGTGCCACTTGGAACTATAGGGTAAGTGACACATGACGCTTAAAATTACAAATTGGTGGATTTTAGTTTTATTAAAAGAAAATAGATTTAAAAGAAATTATTTTGGTTGAAAATTAAAAAATAAAATAAAAAAATACATAAAAAGTGACCAACGGTCACTTTGAGAACAAAAATTAAAAAGAAAAAAAAGATAATATGGTCACTTTAAGTGAAAAAAAATATTTATTTTATATTTTTACTTCTCCACTTTCAATCTCCACATTCCATTTTACTTTTTGATCAATCCAATTATTCAAATCAAAATCTGTTTTTTACCCCATTTCCCTTATTTTGTATATACTTCATATTCTCCAAAATTATTTCAACTTTTCATGTTTTACAATCCTCAAAATTAGCAAAAAAAAAACCACCATTATTATCCCTCTACAAAGTTCCAATTTTCTTTCTTATCATCTTATTCTTGAGAGAATTTTTTATTATATTATGAGGATTAAAGTGTGTGAGCTCAAACTTGTATACCTACACTTTTTAGAGAGTTTTATTTTATCATTTAAGGCTTCAAAACATTCTAATGGTTGGATCCTAACCGTGGAAAGAATCAGGTTTGCTCTTGAACTCGTAAAAGGAGCAAGGTAGCGATTCGACTCTCATCTGTGGAAAACGTCAAAAAAGATTTTTTTTAGTGAAAAGTCTCAAGAAACGTTTGGGAAAGTGGATGTAGGTCGCATTTGACCAAATCACTATAAAAATCACGATGTCTTCTTTTCTATCTCTTTTCTAGTTATTTTTGCATTTAATTTTAATTGCTTGATTTTGTTGATTGAGATTGATTGAGTATATTATTACATAATGTATATCAATATTTTTATTTAGCATAAATTAGAGTTTTTATTAATTTAATTTAAAAATATCTAATTAGATCACATTGAGCATACTTTAAGAAAAAATTTAATTAAACCCTATTCACCCCCTCTAGGGTTGCCATACCAGTCCAACAATTAGTATCAGAGCAAGGTTGCTCTCTTGAAATTTAATTTTCTTAATAAACTTTATTGTTAGAGCATTATGGCAAACCTAGTAGCAAACAAAATTGTTGAAGGGCAATCTACTTCTAGACCTCCTTATTTTGATGGTTCAAACTATGCATATTCGAAAGCTAGAATGAAAATTTATTTGCAATCTATTGACCATAATTCTAGTTAATTGTTCCTAAAAGTCCTTATGTACCCATAAAAAATGTTGATAATGTTGATAAGCCTAAATTAGAAGAAGAGTACGATGAAAATGAAATGAAAAAAAATGTTCTTTTCATGCTAAGACTATTAATTGTTTATATTGTGCTTTGAGCAAAGATGAATTTAATAGAATATCCATGTGTTCCTCCGCTCAAGAAATTTGGAATACTCTTGAAATTACTAATGAAGGAACAAATCAAGCTAAAGAGTCTAAAATTAGCATGCTTATTCATAATTATGAATGATTTAAAATGGATGCTAATGAGTCTATAATGGATATGTTTACTAGATTTACTAACATTATCAATGCTTTGAAGAGATTTAGTAAAGTCTATACAACATCCGAAAAATGTTAGGAAAATTCTTAGGTCTATAACTAAGACTTGGGAAGCAAAGGTGATGACAATCCAAGAAGCAAAAGATCTAACTAAACTTGCATTGGAGGAACTCATTGGTTCACTCATGAACCATGAGATCACTATGAAGGAACATTTGGAGGATGAGTAAAAAAAGAAGAAGAGTATGACATTAAAGACCATCTCCTTCGAAGTTGACTCCAAAGATGAGGATGTCGTTGATGAAGACGATATTGCCTATTTTTCACGTAAGTACAAAAATTTCATCAAGAGGAAGAAGCAATTAAAAAAACACCTATCAAACCCAAAGAGAGTAAAAAAGTGAGAAGAGCAGAAAGGATGAGGTGATTTGTTATGAATGCAAAAAGTCGGGTCATATAAGAACGGATTTTCCACTCCTTAAATCATCTAAGAAATCCAAGAAGAAGGCAATGAAGGCTACATGGGATGATAGTAGTGAAAGTGAAAGTGGAAATGATGGTGAAGAAGTATCACACCTTGGTCTTATGACTCATAGTGAAAAAGATGATGAACTAACTCTAGAACCCCCTTCTTATGATGAATTGTTTGAAGCTTGAAGTATGCAAAATGACTCAGAAAAATTTAGCTCAAAATATATTGTGCTTAATAATAAATACAATACTTTGACTAGTGAAAATAAGTATTTACTTGATGAAATTGCTTTCTTTAAAGAGTGTGAGCATGTCGTGCAAATTGATAGAATAAATGTCTCTTGTGATAAGCATGTTTGTGATTGTGATGAGAAAAATGCATTGCTTGATAAAGTTAGATTTCTTGAGCATGATGGTTGTGAAAAGAATAATTTTATTAAATCACTTAAACAAAAAGAATTAAATATTTTGCAAAAACTTGATAGAGGTAAAGAGTCTATTAAAAGGTTGACAATAAGTGCTTAAAGATTGGACAAAATAATTGAAGTAGGCAAGCCTTTTGGTGATAAAAGAGGTTTAGGCTATATTGATGAATGTTCTACTCCTTCAAGTTCTAAAGCTATATTTGTTAAAGAATCTTCTATTGTGCCTAATATGCCTAACGTTGTGTCTAATAATGCTAAATCTAGTTTTGTGCCTATATGTCATAATTGTGGTGTTGAAGGTCATATTAGACCTAAGTGCTTTAAATTGAAGTATGGTTACATTACTTCTTCAAGAAGAAACTTTTCTCAAAGAGCAAAGTCTTACAGTGCTTCAAGAAAGAATTTCTCCAAGAAGAGTAAAATGCATAAATTTGTTGTTAGAGATAAATCCTTGCATAATGTTTGTTTTTCTTGTGGCAAATATGGTCATAAAGGTTATTTTTATTACTTATCTAGATCCAATACTTGTAATACTAATGCAAAAATGAAACGGATCCCTAAATTTGTAAATTCTAACACTGTTGGACCCACACCAAAGGACCAATCTTGGTTATTTTGTTTGTAGGTTTGTTTGAAAGCCTCCAAGAAAAATAAGTGGTACTTGGATAGTGATTGCTCAAGGCACATGACCGGAGACCGATCCAAGTTTATTTCTTTCTCTAAAAAGAATGGAGGCATGGTAACTTTTGGTGACAATAAGAAAGGTAAAATTATTGGCAATGGCAATATAGGTAATGAATCTTTTATTTGGATTGAAAATGTGCTTTTAGTTGATGGTTTAAATCATGATTTACTTAGTATTAGTCAATTGTGTGATAAAGGAATTAGAATTATATTTGATAAAAATAATTGCATCGTTGAAAATGTTTGTGATAGAAAAGTCATTTTGTTGGAAATAGGGATGAAAATGTGTATACCATTGACTTGAATGATTGTCCTATTATTGATAAATGTCTTTCCGTGTTGCATAATGACTCTTGGTTATGGTACAGAAGACTAGGACATGCTAGCATGTACTTACTTTCAAATATTTCCAAAGATTCTTTGGTTAGAGATCTTTCTAAATTTAAATTTTGAAAAAGATAAATTTGTGATGCTTGTCAAATGGGAAAGCAAACTAAGTCTTCTTTCAAATCTAAATATGTGATCTCTACTACTAGACCCCTACAACTATTACACATGGACTTATTTGACCCTTCTAGAATTGTTAGCTATGGAGGAAATTATTATGCATTTGTGATAGTTGATGATTTTTCAAGATTTACTTGGGTTTTGATGCTAAAACATAAGGATGATGCTTTAAAAAGTTTTAGTAGTTTTGCTAAAAGAGTTCAAAATGAAAAAGAATTTTTTGTTTCTAAAATTAGGAGGAGGAGAATTTGATAATGATGCTTTTAAAGTTTTTTGTGAAGAAAATGATTTTTCTCATAATTTTTCACCTCCAAGAATTCCTCAACAAAATGGTGTGGTTGAAAGAAAAAAACCGTACTTTTACAAGAATTTGCTAGGTCAATGTTGAATGAGTATGGTATACTAAAATCTTTTTGGGCGAAAGCCGTTAGCTTGCTATGTTTTAAATAGAGTTTTAACTAGATCATCTTTAGATAAAACTCCTTATGAGCTTTGACATGGAAAAATTCCAAATATTGGGTATTTCAAAAGTTTTTGTTGCAAACGTTTTATTTTGAATAACAAAGAAAATCTTGAAAAATTTGATTCTAAAATAGATGTTGGTATTTTCCTAGGATATTCCTCTACTAGTAAAGTTTATAGAGTTTTCAATAAGAGAACTTTAGTTATTAAGGAATCTATGCAGGTTGTGTTTGACGAATCATGTAATAATATTTCTAATGAGTTTATTTGTAGTGATAATTTAGAAAAATATTTTGGAGATTTACTTGTTAATGACAAAGAAAAAGAAATTATCTCAAGTATGCAAGAAGTGAGCATCAATGAAAAGAAGGAAGATGATTCTTCATCCATGCCTAAAGAGTGGAGATACGCTATATCCCATCCCAAGGATTTGATTCTTGGTGATCCCGAACAAGGTGTGAAGACTCGCTCTTCTCTTAATTTATTTAGTAATCTTGCTTTTGTTTCTCAAATTAAACCTAAAAGTTTTAAAAATGCCGAATGATGAGTTTTGAATTTTAGCTGTGCAAGAAGACTTAAGTCAATTTAAAAGGAATAAAGTTTGGGAATTAGTCCCTAGATCTTCTAATGCATCTATAATTGGAACTAAATGGGTATTTAGAAATAAAATGGATGAAAATGGAAATATCATTAGAAATAAAGCTAGACTTGTAGCTCAAGGTTATTGTCAAGAATAAGGTATAGATTATGAAGAAACTTTTGCACCGGTTGCTAGATTAGAGGCTATTAGAATGTTGCTTGCTTTTGCCTCTTATAAGAATTTTATTTTGTATCAAATAGATGTGAAGAGTGTCTTTTTTAAATGGTTATATTATGGAGGAAGTTTATGTTGAACAACCTCTGGGTTTTGAAAGTTTTGATTTGCCTAATCATGTTTATAAGTTGAAAAAGACTTTTTATGGCTTAAAACAAGCCCCAAGAGCTTGGTATAACAGACTTAACAACTTTTTACTTGAGAGAATGATTTTAAAATGGGAAAAATTGATACTACTCTTTTTATTAAGGTTAAGGATAATGATATGCTTATAGTACAAATATATGTTGATGATATTATATTTGGTTCATCTGATCCATCTTTGTGTGAAGAATTTTCTAAGTGTATGCATAGTGAGTTTGAGATGAGTATAATGGGAGAACTTAGTTTCTTCCTTGGACTCCAAATCAAACAACTCAAGGATGGTATCAAGTCAAGAAAAATACACAAGGGATTTGCTCAAGATGTTCAAATTCTATGAAGGTAAGACTGCAAAAACTCCTATGAGCAAAGATGAAAAAGGTAAATGCGTGGACATTATCGAGGTACGATCGGATCTTTACTTTATTTGACCGCTAATAAACCCGATATCATATTTAGTGTATGTTTATGTGCTAGATTTCAATCTTGTCCTAAAGAATCACATTTGCATGCCATTAAAAGAATATTTAAATATTTGCTTGGAACTATTGATGTAGGCTTGTGGTATACTAGAAATGTTGAGTTTAGTTTGGTTGGATATTCCGATGCGAATTTTGCCGGTAGTTTACTTGACCATAAGAGTACTAGTGGGACTTGCCAATTTTTTGTTAGTTCCTTAGTATCTTGGTATGGTAAAAAGCAAAATCCGGTTGCTTTATCCACTACAAAAATGGAATATATTGCAGTTGCTAGTTGTTGTGCACAAATTCTTTGGATGAAACAAACTCTTTTGATTTTAGATTAAAGTTTGATAGTGTGCCCATATTTTGTGATAATACTAGTGCTATTAATTTGACTAAGAATCCTATCCATCATTCTAGGACTAAGCATATTGATATCAAACATCATTTTATTAGAGAGCATGTGCAAAATGGTAATATTCCTCTTGAATTTGTAAGCTCTAATAATCAATTAGCGGATATTTTAACCAAGCCTTTGAATCACGTTTCTTAGTAATTGAAAATCAGGGGATGGAATAAAGTTTTGCAAAAATAGGTCTGAGCTTGGTATTATTCGTTGTGATGTATCTTGATTTCCTATCTTACTTGATACTATTATGTAATGCATATTGATAGGGGGAGAATTAAAATCTTTATGTATGTCATGTTTTTAGGGGGA
This sequence comes from Benincasa hispida, assembly GCF_009727055.1. Classification (NCBI taxonomy): domain Eukaryota; kingdom Viridiplantae; phylum Streptophyta; class Magnoliopsida; order Cucurbitales; family Cucurbitaceae; genus Benincasa; species Benincasa hispida. Next base: position 60,742,398 of record NC_052358.1, on the reverse strand, counting down.
GCATTTATATGTCTATTGTTCTTTTTTATGATTCTAAAGGGGGAGAAGTATACGAAAAATGTGTTATGTCAGTGTTGAATGATTGTTTCTATTGAATGTATTATTTAAAGGGAGAATTAATTAAATGGAAGAAGTTAATTCTTTTGAATGAATTTCAAGCTTGATCTTTGTGGTGATACATATACTTGATATTGAAATTATTTATTGATCACATGTGTTGCTATAATTTTGTGCATTTCAAGTTATTTTTCTTCTATGGTTTGTCATCATAAAAACGTTTTGACCCTTAATCTCAAATTAATTAATTAACATTTTGATGATAACAAACCTGATTTTATTTACTAATAATTTTATTATTTTGAATAATTCATAGTGTAGAGCTCAGAACAACGACTCCAATGTCTTTTGAATCATCGAAATTGGAGTTCGGATGAAAGAAATATGGCCAAAAGAAATGAAACGGAAAAATACCCGAGATGGTGATGTGACGAATTAATCATCAAATTGAACCAATTAGAGAGTACCACTTGGAACTATAGGGTGCCACTTGGAATGTGACTTAAACTAAAAAGAAAAGAGATAGGGTGTCACTTGGAACTATAGGGTGCCACTTGGAACGTGACGTGACGAATTAATCATCAAATTGAACCAATTAGAGAATGTCACTTGGATTGTGACTTAAAATTGCAAATTGGTGGATTTTAATTTTATTAAAAGAAAAGAGATTTAAAAGAAATTATTTGGATTGAAAATAAAAAAAATAAAAAAATAAATAAAAAGTGACCAACGGTCGCTTTAAGAATTTTTTTTTAAAAAGGAAAATATAAGAACCGTTGGTCGGTTTAAGTATTCTTTTTTTTAAAAAAATATTTATTTTATATTTTTACCTTTTCACTTTCAATCTCTACCTTCTATTTTAATTTTTGATCAATCTAATAGTCTAAATCAAAATTTGATTTTTACCCCCATTTTCCTCTCTTTTTATACTTCATCTCTCCAAAATTATTTCAACTTTTCACATTTTACAATCCTTAAAATTAGCAAAAAAATCACCATTGTTACTCTCCCTACAAACTTCCAATTTTCTTTCTTTTCATCTTATTCTTGAGAGAATTTTTTATTGTATTGTGAGGATTAAATTGTGTAAACTCAAACTTGTACACCCACTCTTTTTAGAGAGTTTTATTGTGTGATTTAAAGCTTAAAAATATTGTAACGATTGGATCCTGGAAAGGATTGAGTTTGCTCTTGAATCTGTAAAAGGAGCAAGGTAGCGGTTTCGCGGAAAGAGTTAAAAGAAGAATTTTTTTAATCGGAGTCCTAAGAGGCATTTGGGAAAGTGGATGTAGGTCATATTTGACCGAACCACTATAAAAATCACAATATCTTCTTCTCTATCTCTTTTCTAGTTATTTTTGTATTTAATTTTAATTGCTTGATTTTTTTTATATTGAGATTGATTGAGTATATTGTTACATAATTTTTATTAATCTTTTTATTTCGCATAAATAAAAGTTTTTATTTATTTAATTTAAAAATATCTAATTAGATCAAATGGAGCATACTTTAAGAAAAAGTTTAATTAAACTCTATTCACCTCCCTCTAAGGTTGCCATACCGGTCCAACAGTTAAAAGACTACTTCAAACATGACCAAGCCCACCATAACTCACCAAAAACACCTATATAAAAGAGTTCGAATCCATTGTTTCAAGCTTAAAAGTTGTTGCGAGATAAAAAAAATAGCTAAAAGACTACCTAAAACATGATCAAGCCCATCAGAACTCACCAAAAACACCTATATAAAAGAGTTTGATCTATTGTTTCAAGTTTAGAAGCTTTTACGAGATGCTGCAAGATAAAAAACAGTAGTTAAAAGATTACCTAAAACATGATCAAGCCCATCATATAACTCACCAAAAACACCTATACAAAAGGGTTTGAATCCATTGTTTCAACTTTAAAAGTTGTTGCGAGATATCACAAAATAGAAAATAGTAGCTAAAAAGATACCCAAAACATGACCAAGTCCATTATAACTCACAAAAACACCTATATAAAAGAGTTTTTATGCCTTGTTTCATGTTTAAAAGTTGTGAGATAAAAAGTAGTAGCTAAAAGACTACCTATAACATGACCAAGTCCACCCTAATTCACCAAAAAGCACCTATATAAAAGAGTGAATCCATTGTTTCAATTTAAAAGTTGTTGCGAGATGTTGAAGATAAAAAAAATAGTAGTTAAAAGACTCCCTAAAACATGAACATAACCTCCTAGATCACCTAAAGTAAGTATAAAAGTGATTTGGGATTATGTGGATCATATAAATGCAGAGGAACTTTTTGTTTTTGTCAAATAAAATCAACCAACAACAGTATTCTTAAGAATCAAAGCAAAAAAGCAAAAGGAACTCAACTCTTCTATTTTGGAAGCCAAGATGAATTTGAAAAAAAATGAAAAAACCTAAGCAAATCAACAAAAATCAAAGCAAAAATCAGTAAAATCAGTAAACAATCTAAATGTTAGAAATTTTCTCCTAAATCCAAATGAAGGTTTAAGTTCCTTACAATGGTCGAAGGGTCGCCAGTCTTAGTCGCCGTTCTGAAGCTCCGATCTTAGTCGCCGTTTGATAGGTCGTCGGTTGTCCACAACAGTGGTTAGTTGCCGTTCAAAGGGTTGCCAGTCGTCCACAACGGTGATTAGTCGTTGTTCGAAGGGTCGCCAGTCGTCGGTGGTTAGTGGTCATTTGAAGGGTCGTCGGTCGTCCACTACAGTGGTTAGTCGTCTTTTGAAGGGTCGTCGGTCGTCCACTACGGTGGTTAGTCGTCGTTCGAAGGGTCATCAATCATCCACAACGGTGGTTAGTCACCGTTCGAAGGGTCGCAAGTCATCCACAATGGTGGTTAGTAGTCGTTCGAAGCCATTGGCCACCAAGGAGTAGACGCACAAGGGAGAAGAGTAGAAAACGTTAGCCACGCAAAACGACAAATTTTATCTTTAAGTTTTTTAATTTAAGGAATTTTTCGACCTTTTTATATCTAATTTATCTCAAAACTCAAATTTTTAAAAATAATCCCAAAAGTCTTTAGCCCTATAAAAAATGTTCCATTTTTGGCAATTCCCCACGAAGTTTAAAAACATTCAACTTTAAATGTTCTTGTTAACATAATAAAGAATCAAGTAATTTTTACCTTCTTTAAATTTTTTCTTTTTATATATTATATATCAAATTAGATGTAAGGATTTAAATGTAAATCCATGAACTTTAAAAACATTCAACTTTAAATGTTCTTATTAACACAATAAAGAATCAAATAATTTTTGCCTTCTTTGAATTTTTTCTTTTCATATATTATATATCAAATTAGATGTAAGGATTTAAATGTAAATTGAGTTGAAACTGTTGTAATAAAATGTAGAATCAACAAAAATTTGTTTAAATATTAGGGATCTTGGATAAAATGAAAAATGGCTCATTATAAAAGCTAACTATGTAGTTATCCCAAAATATTTTTCTTATATGAATATGAATCAATAAAAAAAAAATACACAAATAAGAATATATATATATATATGTAAATATATATTAATTCCTTTTATATTAATGTTATTTGCTCCACAATTTTAAGGGCATAATAGTAAAATGTCATACCTATGCCATACTTTATTTCATTTATTATAGACATGCAAACAAGAAAATTTTGCAAAGGAATTAGGGTCCAAATGAAATTAAGAATTTTAAATATTTTCATTTTTTAAAGTCAAAATGAATATAATTTATCTACTATAAAGTGTATATCTTTAATCGAAAGGTATGAGATTTGAATCTCTTATCCGTAATGAATTAAAATAATTATTTCTAACCAAATTCGTAAGTCAATTATTTTAAAAAATATTTAGTCGAGCATGTTATTTTTCGTTCTCTTTAGTTTGTTTTGGCTACCTTAATAAATTAAGGTTTTGAGTTTTATAGAATAACCAATAACACTACATATATGTCTGCACCTTCGAACGTAATCTATCATTGAAAATAAAAATTATGGGATCATCTAATTTCAGTTCATTATATTCATTACACTTTGTAATGAGAAACAAGGATGACTTTATTTAAAAAAATGTAAAAATATCATGTAATCCTATTACACCAAAAAAGATCATCAATCTCATTCCTATTAATAAATATCCTTTTCATTATCCATAATTAAAAGTTATTTTTCCTATTTTATCATTGTTTCTTTATAAATCCATATATTCATACTCATATCAATATCTATGATTAAAAAGTTGGCACTTTTTTTTTTCATTTTATTTATTATTTTTGATAGGCCATATTTACAAGAACAATAATATAGTGTTTTTGGTATAATTTTTTGCCATTTTTTGACGCATTTGCAAGAATAATTTTTTTATTTTATTCTATTTTATTTTTGGTATAACTGATTTTACGATTAGTTTGTTACAAAAACATAATTTTAAAATAAATTAAATAATATTAACTTATTAAATCAAAAACTGTAGATTTTGTATATATATATATATATATATATACTTATATCTTTTATGTACTTATATCAAGATGATGTGCTTTTCCAAATTGAAATTTGAATGAGATGAGTTTGATTATTTCATTTTAAAACTATACGTTTTTTAAATTTTAATTTACAGTATTAATTTTTTAAAATAAAAGAATTTGAATAAGTACGTAAAAATAAAAATTTGAATAAATAAATAAAAATGATAGAGTATTTCAATTCTTATATACTATTTAGTTATTACTTTTAATTAACTAGATATATAAAAAGAGCATTTTGGTAATCATTTATATTTTATCATAAGTTCAATATGAAGTAAACAACACTAATGAATTTCTAATTAAGACGGTAACCCTTTTTAGTAAACATCATCAAATGAATCTCATCCCCTTTGTAATGGATTGAATTACGATTGACTATATTTTGACCACACGTAAATGTGGCATGAGATTGATGAACTATTAAAAAAATTCCTCAACCACCATATGTGTGATTAGACTATGATACCGGATTCTACTTTTAACACCATTTATAGAAGTTTAATGTTGAAGATTTAATACCATTTAACACTTCTTTTTTATTAAATAATGTTCGAATAAAAGATAGAATCCTTTAAGATGATAATTAGCGTCTTATGCACTAATATATATGTATTCAGATCAAAATATAAGATTTTGAATTGGAGTTGAACACACGATACAAAATTGAAATAAAATGAATCCCAACTTTTTATTCACTTGAAAAAAATGATATTAAAATTTACAAATCAACCCTTTGAATCACATCACTTTCTTCAGCCTCTCTACGTTTTTATATGAACAATTTAGCACAAAGTGTTGGATTAATTAATTAATTAATTAATTAACAGCGTAATGATAAGTGTTAGTTAATGATTATAATTTAGACTTAAATTCAAATGGGCATAATGTAAAAATTGGCAGTATCATAAATTGATAAGCAATAGGAGATGGAATTAACCTTCAAAATCTCTAGAAGATCTTTCGCCATTTGCCTGACCGTCGCCGGGCAGTGGCTTTGCATCAGCAACAGTATATTCTCAACCCCTTTCGCCTCCGCCACCGCCTCCGCCGCCTTCTCTTCCCGGAACAAATAGCATATGCACCACAGCGCGGTCACCGCGTGCTCCGTCGCCGCACTCGACACCTTCATCACTTTCCTCACCATCCTCCCCACGCATTCTCCTCCGTTCTCCAACATCTCCGACCGCCCTTCCTCCACCGCCGCCGCCGCCGCCAACAGTCTCAGAACCTTCTCCGTTATTTCCACGCTCACGTTCCGGTGCTTCAGCAGTCTGGTTAGGGCTTTTATTACCCCTAGTCGAACCAACTTGATTTTTACTCGTTTCGGCATTGATATTGCGATTAAGCATGAGAGTACCGATTCGATTACTTTTGGATCTTCGTCTATTCCGATTACTCCTATCAATTCGTGTAGAATCCCTTCGTTTTCCGCGATTAGGTTCTTTGACTCGGCGTTAATGGCGACGCACTCGAGAAGCCTCGCCGTTCCAATTCGCGATTCCGAACTTCCTCGCTGTAGAACGAGAACCAGAGATCTCAAACAATCGCGATCGCTTTTCAACATCATGTTCATAAACTCCTCCCGATCCACAATTTCGCATCTCACTAAATCCAAAACCCTAACCACCAGTTCCGAACAATCAACATCTCTACAACGAAGAACATCGAGAAGCACCGGTACAAAGCCGTGAATCCTCCCGAGAAACTTGACGTTCTGCTCCAATCGTGCACCGAAACAGAGTAGCTTCGAGAGAGAAGCAGATACAGAAAGAGAAACAGAGCCATTTCGGTTTGTGTGCAAATCGTCGACGAGGGTTAGAATATGATCCGATTGGGAGAGGTCGAGAAGAGAATCGGACCAAATCTGAATGAGTCGCTTGAGACTAGAATTGGGAACGAGGTCGTAGTTGTGGAGGACCTGCATGGTGGCAGGGCAAGTATTATGGCCGGAGTCGAGCCAGTGCTGGATGCTGGAGCGGTCGTAGGTGATGCCGGTGGTTAAAGTGACGGGAGATTGCATGAGGTCGAGAGAAATTGGGCAAAGGAAGTGAGTGGGAACATTGATGAAGAGATCGTGCGGCCTGACCATGGCGATGAACTGTAAATTGTTGATGGGAAAGAGAAAGTGGAAGGAGGGGGAAGAAGAAGAAGAAGAAGAAGAAGAAGAAGAATGTTGAGAACAGAGGAAGAAAGGTTTAAAGGCAGAGAGTCAAAGGTACTCCCCAATTTCCAATTCCCATATGTCATCCTACTCTTTTCTTTTCTTTTCTTTATACACTTCTCTCCTTTTCTTTTTGTCAACTCTATACGTTTTTTTCTCTTTTATCTAAAAAATAATTTTTCGATATTAGTCTCTATAAGTATAAGTACTTATAGAGAGTAATTGTTTTGATCTTGATAATGAGTATTGTTGTGCAAAAGAAAATAAAAGAAGAATTATTTAGAGAGATTGCTACATAATGTTTTGTAATTTTGTACTCATACCGTATAGATGACCTTTTCACAGACACTTTTATTATTAATAACTCACCCAAAAATCTAACATTCTATTTACGTCTAAGACCACATTTGTAACCTATCACATTAGTCTCTAACCGTGTCTATCCCACTCCTAAGCTATGACTGTCTTTATTGCGATCTTCATTTTGAGATAGATGAACATCAGGTTGGGGCTACGATAGACATGGTCAACACGATGTCTTATAAAATGCGGTAGTGCAAGGAGAATGTTAGATTTTATACATTTATGGGAGACGAGTCATTAATCATAAAGTCACCTGTAAATGGATCGTCCATACAAGAAACTCGAGAAAGAACTAGTATCTTGAATTTGTATCCATAGAGTTTAGATTTTTACATTGTAGTGACCTCATTGAAAATTTCCTATAATATGAATGAAAAAGTAGGACAAGCTAAAATTAGGACCCAAATGAGAGTTTTGAAAGAATAAAATAAGTGAACTATAATAGTATTTAAACATAATATTTATAGGTAGAGAAAGGGAAGGAAGAAAATTATTATTTTAGTCCTTTAACGTTGAGTTTTATGTCTAATAAATCTCTAAAATTTGAATTGTACTTTTTTAAATGATGAAAATTTTACAATTTTAGATCTGAAATTTGGTTTAAGTTACATTTGGATTCTTGAATTTTCAAATTGAACAATTTTATTAATGAATTTTGCATGTTGTACAACTTTGATCTCTTCTTCAACTTTTTGTTAATTACTAAAGGGAAGCTTACACGTTTTTTGTGTTGTATATATATATTTCCAAAAAAATTAAAGGCTTTCTTTTTTAATAAAGTGTAAAGTATCGACTCTTCTTCAACTTTTTTTCTTTTGCAAATGTATTGAATTAAAATAAAGGTAGGCAGACTTCACAATTTCTAAAGAATGTAGACACTAGAGATATAAAAAACATTATTTGCCAATGCAATCAAATGTCTGTAACTATTTTGAACAATAACTTTTAACTATTTGAAAATGCATATAGGCCTACCTGTTAAGTTAGATTGAAGTCTACTAACATAACTTCTAAGAATTTGAGAAATATAAACACATTTCTTATATTATTCCTCAAATAGATGCTATAAATTTAGTTTTGTGAAGTCATATGGGAATCAAACTATAAGTTAACAAGAAGAAAAATGATCAAATTCGATTTTTTTTTTTTTTTAAAAAAAGATTGAATTTGGATATTTAAAACTATAGAGGGTAAAATGGAATAGAACTATGATTTTGGGCATCGTTTGGGTGTAGAACGAAGCCTTGTAAGACTATGGAGATTCGCTGATCATAGCCGTCAGATCTGAATCACGGATCTTTTGTTCATAACGAACGACAGTGATGCGAGCGGGAATGCGATTCCACAAGAGAACCTTGGGAATTGGTAGGGACCATGTTTATGTCATGAGAGAGAATGGTTTATGGGGCCCACTTTAGAGGAATTCGAGAACGGCCAATGTGAATCGTTGGATATCATCATCTGACGGATGAGAAAAACCTGATAAAAGTGGGGTTTTTTTTGTTTTATTATTAATATTCTTTTTGTGGAATGAATATTATTAATTAATATTTTTCCTTTTCCCTGCCACTCTCGTATGTCCTATCTCCATTAAGTGCTAGGCAAGCTGGATTCTTAAAATTTAGTAAGAGAAAAATAAAAGTTGGATTCCAAAAATTATAAATTTTTATTTGGATGACTAGGCTATATTTTTTTATTTATTTTTTACGAAAAAAATCAACTATTATACCTCAAAATTGATGGGTTGATTTAATTAAAACTCAACTATCTATATAAAAAGGGTAACTTCAAAAAATATGTTTGAAGTATGGTGGTTGTAATAACTGTATCCATAATTTTTCAATGGTAAAATTTAAACCATCACAATATTGTTCCCGGAAACTCTCATAGAGTTGAAAATTAAATCCAATTATATTTTGGAGAAAAACAAATGGAAAAAGAAATATATAAAATGATTATATTGATTATCTTAAAATAGTAATAGTTGCAAATATAACAATCAACTCTAAATTATTAGTATATATAGTATAATGTAAAAAAGAAAAAGAAAATTGTATATATAACAAAATATAGATCCAACACTTGAAGTAACGATGAAATCTATTGATGATAGGAGCCTATTAGAGATAGAAACTATCATTGATAGATTTTGCCATCAGTATTAATAAACTTTTTTCAATGATAAAGTGATAAACTTCTATCACCGATAACAAACTCTATGACTGATAGAAATATATGATACTATGGTGTATAGACTTTATTAGTGATACGTTCACCGATAGACTATCATTGATTAACATCTATGACTTATAGGTTTATATTATTTGATGTTGTTTATTTGTTCAAGATCAAAACCATAATCATGAGTAACTAACCTAAAGTTTATAGCATCAACTTCGAGATCCAAAATTCGATTCTCCACCTCATATATTAAAAAATGGTTAATGATAGATTAAGTACCATGACTATTTAAAAGTAATTTTTTTAGAATTTTGAGACGTATGCTCCAGATATAACTATTTTTGAAAAATTTAGTGACTAAAAATTATTTACCAAAGAAAAAAATATTAGATAATAATTCTTAGGAAATAAGTAAAACTAATAGTATAACATATAAGTTTTTATTCATCCCAACGTAATTAAATAATTCATTAAAGATTTTTTTGGGGTGAAAATACATTTTTTGTTATGGACTTCCTATTAGTTCCTATTTTTTAAAGGTAGTATTCACACCACATATTCTCAATACATCTCAAAATTAGTTCTTACCTATTAATTTAGAGCTAATTTTTTAATGAAAACTATTTCAAATAATAAAATTGCTGAAAATATTTACAAATAATAGCAAAGTATCATAGTTTATCTGCGATAGATAGATAGATAATGAAATTTTGTTATATTTGTAAATATTTTGGTTCATTTACCTATATTTGAAAGCAACTCTTTATTTTATTCTAACAAAATTTCAATGAAAAGAAGTCTAAAAGGATAACCTGAATTTAAAAAGATCTTTTTAGTACAACAATTATAGGGATTAGGATCAAACCTTCAAATTTCTATCTAGAAAAAAATGTCATGTTGATTACCATTAAACCAAAATCATTTGGACCGAATGAAAAGAGATTGAAATATTTTAGAATACAATCTAACTTTTCGCATAAATAAAAAAAAAAAAATACTGATAGACATTCTATTAGCGTGTATCAATTATAGACTTCTATCAACCTCTACAAAGAAGATTAAAATTTTTATTTTTGATGTAAATAATTTTCCTTATTTTTCTATTTTTGAAAATCCTTCGAAGTTCAAATTTCAAACTTCTTTTTCATCTTTTGACTTGATTGCAAATACAACCTGTTAAGGATTTTCCCTCTTTTGTTTCGAGAGTCAAAAGGATCAACACTAAAGAAACCTAATTTTTTTTTTAAGAAAATCCACATTATATATAAAATTTGTTAAATAGTTTCAAATTTTCTTTTTCAAAAACCATTTATTATAATCTTTTTATATTTTCATTTATTATGTTAAATTTCTTAATTTAAGTAAAAGTTATTTAAATAAAAAGTAGTGTCAAAGAGAATAAATTTTATTGTTAATTGATGTGAGCCAAAACTGGAGCTTCCAATTACTTGTTTCTGCTGTTCCTGAAATATAAATCAACTAAAAATCAGTTAGAATCGATTTAACCTTCTTGTAAACTCTCTTGAATAAATAAATAGCTCAACATGCAAAGTAAAAATAGACACAGTGATATAATTGTAAGAAGAGTCATAGAAAATTAATCTTCCCTTGAAGAATAAAGAAATATCTTTCTGATGAGTTTCAAAGTGGATGTAGGTTAATAGCGAACCACTATACTTCTTTTTGTCCATCTTCTTCTCCTCTCTTCGAATCATTTACTACATGTAAGTTTTCCTTCTCTCTTGATCTCCCTTCAAAGAAACAAAAAAAAAAAAAAAAAAAAAAAAAAAAAAAAAAAAAAAAAAAGGTGAAAGAAACCCTAAAGTTGAAATGAAGAACATTGAGAGAAAGAGAGAGAATTTCAACCTTTCTGTGGAAATATCAAAAGGCAAAATGAATTTTTGAATTAATTTTCTTTTCTGTCTTGATTTGTATCAATTGGTTACGTGGCCAATCGTGGTCCACACACGACAACAAACCCTTTTACATCTTGGACCTGAAATGAGTGTTTCTTGGGCTCACTGAAATTAGTTTACAACACAAGCAGATAAGAACTGGTATCAGAGCCAGGTTGAAGTATCTAAGAAACTCCAAGAAAGTTGCAAGAAACACTCCAAGAACCTGTCAAAGAACCTTTGTTTCATCAAGACTCATTCAAAAAGTAAGTGATGGCTTCGACAAGGTATGAAGTAGACAAATTTAATGGTTCGAACGATTTTGAACTGTGGTCCAAGAAAATTCAAGTTATTCTCACATTACAGAAGGTTTTCAAAGCCTTGAAAGATCCTAAAATGCTACCTGATATATTGACAGATGAACCGGAACAAGAAATAGAAGATACAACCTTCACAACACTTATTTTAAACATCACTGATACAGTATTAAGGCAGTGATCAATGAATCAACAACTCAATGTCTGGGAGAAATTGAAGCTATTTTATGACAAGAAGGACCTACCTAATAAGATCTTTGTTCGTGAGAAATTGTTTTCATTTAAGATGAACCCATCAAAGTCTCTTGATGAGAATCTAGATGAATTCAAGAAACTTACTAATAGTTTCATTCCAGGAGAGGAAACACTTGGGGTAGAAAGTGAGGCTGCAATCATCATTAACTCAATACATGAAGCTTATAAAGAAGTGAAGTCAGCTTTGAAATATGACAGAGACAATGTGACAGCTGACTCAGTGATTAATGCTTTAAGGTGTAAATAACTTGAGCTAAAAACATAGAATAAGGCTAGAGGAGCTGAGTTTCTCTACTCAAAAGGGAAAAACTTCACTAGAGGGAGTCGTTTTGAAAAAATCTACAAGAACCACCAGGATAAACCCCGTTTGAAGTGCTTTATTTGCCACAAGAAGGGGCACTTCAAGAGAAATTGTTCTGAGAAGGGAAAACCCTATAGAAGAAACTCAAGAAAACATAGAGACAATGACAGAAATGACAGAAACAGAGACTATGAAAGAAATGAAAACAAAAGGCCAAGAGATTATGGCAGAGGTAATGTTTCAGTGGGTGAAAATTCCTATGAATACACTGAAATCCTAATAGCAACTCATTTGAAACCTATGGGATATAAGATTGAGGAAAAAGGAGTCTGGGTCAAGGACTCAGGATGTACCTATCATATGACTTCCAAAAGAGTTACAAATCATGGTTTGTGAGTTACAAATCATGGGAAGGAGGCTCAGTCTACATGGAGGATGATCATGATTGCAAAGTTGTGGGAATTGGCTCAGTATGCCTAAAATTAGAAGACAATAGAGAAATACTTCTAAGGGAGGTAAGACATGTACCTAAACTTAGAAGGAACCTAATCTCTCTGGGAATGCTAGCTGACCAAGATTGTTACTACACTGGTAACAAGAAAACTTACATGTGAAAAAGGCTGGAAAAACAATTCTACTTGGAGTAAGGATGAATGACCTATACTACTTGAAAAATGTGTCCTTTCCTAATGTTTCTTTAGTATCCCAAGATAGCAAGACAGAAGGCATTGAACTATGGCATAAGAGACTTCACACATCAGTGAACAAGGCTTGAATGAACTGACAAAACAGGGGCTAATTCAACCTAAAGGCTCAAAGAGGCTAAGTTTTTGTGAGCATTGTGTCTATGGCAAAGCTAAGAGACTCAAATTCACAAAAGGGATTCATACATCAAAAGTTAAAATCAGTTAAATACATGCTGACTTATGGGGACTAGCTGGAACTCCTTCATGGAGTGACTCAAGTACTTCCTATCTCTAGTAGATGACTACTCTAGAAAAGTATGGACCTATTTGCTGAAATCTAAAAATCAAGCCTTTGATAAATTTAAAGAATGGGTTGCAAAAGTTGAAAATTAGACTGAAAAAATAGTAAAGACTTTGAGAACAAATAATGGTCTTGAGTTTATAAAGGATTTGTTCACTAATTTTTGTAATGAGCACAACATAATACGACATGCAACAGTTACCTACACACCCTAGCAAAATGGGATAGCTGGAAGGATGAACAGAACTCTTATAGAAAGGGTAAGGTGTATACTATCAAAAGGTAACCTCAAAGAAGTATTTTGGGCATAAGTCCTAGCAACAATCACCTACACTATTAACAGAAGCCCCTATACTTCTATTGACATGAAAACACTTGAGGAAATGTGGACAGGTGTACCTCCAAATCTATCAAACCTAAAAGCCTTTGGGTGCACAACATATGTACATATAAGATAGAGCAAACTTCAACCCAGGGCCCTAAAGTGCATATTTATAGGGTATCCTGAGGGAACTAAAAGCTACAAGCTCTGGGACTTCAATTATAATCAGAGTATTGTGAGTAGAGACATAAATTTCAGAGAAGATGAAATGTTTTTAGTATTAGAGAAAGGCAAACAACCAGCTAAAGGAGTTTTAAATGAGAACTCCACTACCTTGAAGGTGGAGATCTTACCTAGAATTGAAAAGGCATCATCAGAGAATGGTGTCTAGAATCCCCAAGCTATTGAAATAGAAGTAAGTGAATAAACAGCTTAAGACCAAGCTACCTAGCCTAAAAACCTAGTTGACTATACTTTGACAAGAGACAGAAGAAGAAGAGAGATCAGACCCCCAGCCAGATACTAAAATATTGATTATGTGTCAGACTTTGCTAACATTGCAGAAAGCCCACTTGATGAAGAACCTCAGAGCTTTGAAGAAGCTATGACAAGCAAAGAAAGGAATAAATGGCTGCAAGCCATAGAAGCTGAAGTGAGTTCTTTAAGGAAGAACAAAACTTGGGACCTAATTATTGGGGTTGATGCTCTAAAATCTCGTGTCCTGTAGTTTGTAAACAGTTTGTACGAACGCATGTGTTGTATAATATATGATATTTACTTCACATCTTGATTTTGTTCAGTTGCATGTTTTATTTACTTTACCACAAACTAATAAACTTAAAATCCCTGATTATCTGTATGTAACTCAAGCATGTATGTGGTGACATACAAGTGGATCATGTCTTGAGTGATAATCAAAATGGTCTGTAGTATATGGATATAGGAGGGAAACCTTATACTGGTAATGCTACGGATGCGGCCACTTTGTGGAATGGTCACAATTGTTGTGACTTATCATAGATGGCCTGATCCTGATAATTCGTGTTGGGGACATGTGAGTAGGGGCATTCCATATAAAGAGTTTGTATAAGACCTGACCACGAAGTGTTAACGTCTTGTTATATAACACCGTTCGTGATAGAGACTTTACTTCACTAGGATGACCATAGGTAACATGACCTCAATCCTGAGTGAATTGGGAACTCTTGCCATTGAGGGCGGTCATTTGATTTATATGGGTGCGAATGGCCAGGTCGCCGATTCAAACCTACCATTTTGGGGATCCGTCTAATTTGGGAGCAGGGAACTCAGCTACCCAAGATGGAATTCACTCCTTCCCCGAGGCAGGCGTAAGTAGATAGATAGCTCCCTTAAGGGCTGATTCTGGGGCTTGAATGATGTGGCGCCACACACCTTCTCTTGGCTCGAGAGGTGTTGACACATAGTTGGACTATGTTATATTATTCATTAGAGGAATCAATGGTACTTAAGAAGTGAGATGTAACTATAGGGAAAAAATGGTAATTTGGCCCAGTTGTACTTACGAGCATCTATGAAGGGACATCGTACTCATGATTGGTTATATCCGATGGACACAAAAATATATCTGTGGTAAGAAGAGTTCAACTGTTGGTCTTTAGTGGAATGCCTGACAGTTAACGGATGGTGGATCTCGTGGCTAAAAAGTTTAGTCAGCTATTCACGGACTGTTAGAACTTCAAGCCATAGGTCCATTAGGTCCCCTAGGTAGCTTGGATAAAGTTGAGAACAATGTTTAGGTTAATTTGAAATGTTCAAATTGACAAGAGGAAGTTCGATTATATATGATATAATTGGACTAGTTCATTATATATGATATAATTGGTTAAATGTATGAGACACATTATTTTAGAGAAAATTAGATATAAATATGATTTATATCAAGTAGTGGAGAAATTACTATAGTAGATATGTGATATCAAACTGTAGGGTAAAAATATAATATGATTATATTTATTAATAATTTAATTGATTAATTATATGATAATTAACCTAAAATCTCTCTCGGACGTGTGTTAGTGGGAAATCAGCGTCGGTTATTGTAACCGAAGAATAAAAATGAAATTTTGTTTCATTTTGAAAAGTTCGGAAAAAGATCAGAAGGTTTTTACGTTAGTGTAGAAACGTAAACGATCGCTTAAAATCGAGAGCCTATACGATAGTCACTCAGTGCCTAAACGATCGCATACCCTGCGCCTAAACGATCGCCTACCTAACGCTTAAATGATTGCACACTAAGTCCTAAACGATTGGTTAGCTTTCCTAAACGATTGTATAGTGTGTCGTGTTTGTTAAACGATCGCCTACTTTTTTCTAAACGTTCGTTCAGTAAAATCTACATGATCATGTAGTTTCTTCTAAGGATAAGCATCTTGCTATGCGATAGCTTCATATTCTCTCCCACTTGCTTATCGCCTACATGATCAATTCTTCCTCCTATCTCTACCAAACTCACCGAAGACCACGCTTTGGGTTCTCACTCCGAGAATACCTAAGACTTCTTTCTGGTGGTGTCGTCCTCACTGCGCTCATATGTTTGTGGTTGTTCGTGCTGCTGTAGTCGACGCATCTGTGGGCGTTGGTTGATCGGGTAGAGGTCTTCCACTGCGTTGAGTTTCATAGTTTGAAGAGCGTCTTCAACTGGTATGAGAACTCTCTCCCTTGTTATTTTTTTTTCAAAGCATGCCGTTAATTACTTTTTGTTTGCATAACTATGCATTTGAATGTATATGTCACGGTGAAATTGGAGTGATCCGAACGTGCTCATGGAACTCTTCAGTAAGTGATCTTTCAATTGGTATCAGAGCTACAAATGATGGGGTACGCAAACGCACACTAACTCTTCAACAATGAATTACAAATACATTCTTGGTAGGTGAATTTCTACACTGTTTAATCGTTAAATTGCTGTGGATGTACGGGATTAATGGATGTTTTCATGGATGATTAGCCTCGGTTTAATTTAATTCTTTTACATTTTTGGTTTATTGTAAAGGCCCTTGTGTTTTTGGGCATTAATAATCTTTATCGAGACTGTATTCAAAGTCTGTTTGAGTTTTGAGTCGTTCGTGAAGAAGATTGGAGCAAGCGTTGCGGTTCTTCGAGGAAGTAGACAATCAAGGGTTGATCGCATCGTGCAGACGATGGGGTACGCGATCGCTATTTGATCGCATCGGTTTAAAAGATGGGGTAATGCGATCCAAAAAGTTGATCCGCAATCGTGTGACGATCAGGTTACCGCGATTGTTGATATCGGGTTCGTGTAGACGATGGGATAACTCCCGCGTATCGTTTAATGCGCGCGCACACTGGATGATTGTTTAGGTCAGTAAGCTTCATCACTTAGTAATTGACTAAACGATCGCTTAGTAACACAAGGTAAATCGTTTACCTGTCGTCGCGTTAAGCGATCGCATAGACGATCAGGCTTCACAGTTTCATTGTCGTCTACGCGTTCGTTTATTTTTGCTTCTATCATCTAGTGCGTGTTGGGATTGTCTATCTACGACGTTTACTACATGATGGAGTCCTCTTGGCGGTTCAAGACCCGGTTCGCATGTGAACCGGTTTGCTCGATGAAAAATGTAACAGATAGGGTTACTTCATTCCAGATTTTATAAAGACTCATCCCGGTCCATTAATCCTTTATTTATTACATGCGGTGTATGTTTTTAATATGTCATATGGTATGCACATATAGTAAATCCCACCTTAGGTTATGCAATGGTCATGCATCATCTCTTTATTGTAATTGTTATAATTTAGAGAAACATGATTTAATTATGTAAGAGCATGCTCATGCATCATATAATATAAGAGTTATATTTATGCATGCATAAAAAGCATTGACATGCATCATTTTTATATTATAATTGTTATAATATAAGGGTGAATGATAACATGTTTACTTGGTTGTTACGCGTTATATAAAAGTTATGTACAGTAATGATCGGAAATTATATGAAGCATGACACATAGGTTACTTTATAAATGTTATAAACACCTCGTTGTGCACAATGATTTTAGTTGTTTCTTTTTAAAAGTTAAAGAGAAATTAGAACTAAAAGAAATAAGAAATACATGCATGCTCACTTAGGTTTAATTCATGGTTTTAAAGTGTTTAAAACTTGGATCACATAGACCTAAGATCACGGTTCTAATATGATTAGTAATCCTAAGGCTTTAATCTTTTAATCAGTTTAGTAGGATTAAATTGGCTAATAAAAGGTTAAAGTATAGCAAATCTGTCTATAAGGGACCTTTTGTCTAAGGCAGGTTCCATCTAGGCTGGGGTATTTAAGTTGACGGAAATGTAACACCTCTACCTGGGAACTTACCTGGAAAGGTGAATTAGTTAGATTTGATGCATGCATGCAAGTTAAGGACAGTCCATTAAAGTGTTTAAATGTGACTACTTGAACTTATTCATTTTTTATAGACAAGCGTTCTTTATGAGAAAAGATTAAAAAGATGACTTAGACTAAAATCACTAGCCGAATTGTCTAGGTTAATGAACCCTAGGTAGAACATTTAGTGGGAGATACTTTGGGCATAAGATGCCTCACTTCAACCTTTCACGTTTCTTCGAAATAGTCCACACCGTGAGATCTACCCTTGGCCTCGCGGCACTTTGGCATGTCCCCCTAACGGATGGTGTTTGAGTAGGTCAATATCAAGATGGATGGAGAGAGTGTTCATAGTAAGTGGGAGCGGGAAGTGCGACAGCATATCCCTCGGTCTCCCTCGTTAGGTTGAATAAAGTTACTGCGCATCGCCTCAAGACACCCTGGAAGTGTCCCCCTAAAGGATGGCAGTTTTGCGCGTTTCTTTATTTGATCTCCTGAAAGAGGATAAGGTAACTTAGTCTCTTGTTCTAATCTGCTTCTTCCCTAAGGTGGGCTCGTTAGGGCGGGACTCTAGCACCGAAAGTGAGGGGTCACACTTACGTGAAATAGTTAAAGCTTAACAATTCTGGACCAAAAAATGGTGGCTATTAGGTTCAGTTCCAAGAGTTGGTTCTGCCTAATGGTTGAGAATGTCTCATCCCAGCGAAGGGGCAACTGATCACCGTACCGGTTATGTTTGTCCTGCCTCACTAGGGCATCATTGCAAAATAGAAGTCTATGACTTAGGGTACTTGAAACTATTTTGCAATACTGATTGGTTTAAAAGTGGTTTAGCAAAATCTAATAAAGGTTTGTTCGTATTTTCAGCAACTCTTTTTTTCAAAATGGCAACAGCCACATTGGCTTTGTTAAGCACCGAAAAACTAACTGGCGATAATTTCGTAACATGGAAACACATGATCACGAAGATCCTAATCATTGAGGATCTCATATTCGCTCTCAC
>NC_052358.1:60667023-60723074 GCF_009727055.1 Benincasa hispida | reverse complement strand
AAAAGAGAAGGGTAGAGAGCCCCTTAGGAACCGAAGTCACATAGGAGCGCGGAGAGTCGACCCTACTAACTCTTGAAAGGGGAAGAAGAGAAGGTGGTAAAGGAAAAGGGAAGCGGACTACGCCATGAACCTACACCGCCACCCCACTTGGCACTTAAAAGAGGCAGACGAATTGAACCAAGGAGGCGTCACAGGTTCTAAGGGAAGTGTTTTCCATGCACCAAGTGGACACTGGAAGAGGAACTGTCGCTCGGTATCCGAAAGAAGCGAAGAAAAACAGCCAAGGCTAAGGCCAAGGTCGATAAAGGTAAATGTGATTTACTTGTTCTTGAAACTTGTTTAGTGGAAAGTGATAATTCAGCCTGGATAATTGATTCGGGTGCCACTAACCATGTTTGTTCTTCTTTTCAGAGGATTAGATCTTGGCGAAAATTGGAGGCTGGTGAGATGACGATGCGAGTAGGCATCGGGCACGTCGTCTCAGCTATAGCAGTGGGAGGGCTCCAGTTAGCTTTACAGAATAGGTTTCTAGTTTTGAATGATGTATATATTGTTCCCGAACTAAAGAGGAATGTTTATTGCAATGTAAATATACTATCTCTTTTAATGTGGATAAAGAGTTTATTCATAAAGATGGTGTTTTTATTTGAATAGTAAATCTAGAATCGAATTTATATGTGCTAAGTCCATTAGCCATTAATTCCCTCCATAATACTGAATTGTTTAGGACTGTCGTAACTTAATCAAAACATCAAAAAATTTCTCCAAAAGAAAATACCCAATTTTGGCATCTACGTTTAGGACACATCAATCTTAATAGGATTGAGAGATTGGTGAAGAATGAACTTATAAGTGAGTTAGAAGAAAATTTTTTACCAGTGTGCGAGTCTTTCCTTGAAGGTAAGATGACTAAGCGACCTTTTACTGGAAAAGGTTATAGAGCTAATGAGCCTCTTGAGTTAGTACATTCTGACCTTTGTGGTCCTATGAATGTGCGAGCTCGAGGTGGCTATGAGTATTTTATCAGTTTTACTGATGATCACTCCATGTACGAGTATGTTTATTTTATGCAAAAGAAGTCTGAATCCTTTGAAAAGTTCAAAGAGTTCAAGGCTGAAGTTGAAAATGCATTGGATAGATCGATCAAAACACTTCGATCGGATCGGGGTGGAGAGTTTTTGGACTCGGCATTCTAGGACTATTTGATAGAACATGGAATCGTTTCTTAACTCTCAGCGTCGAGTACACCTCAGCAAAATGGTGTAGCGGAGAGGAGAAATAGGACATTTTTAGACATGGTTCGCTCGATCAGACTCGTTTTGGGGTTTCGCAGTAGAGACTACAGTATATATACTTAACTGTATTCCTTCCAAAAGTGTTGCGAGAACATCTCTGGAGTTGTGCAACGGGCGTAAAGCTAGTTTACGTCACTTCCACATTTGGGGTTACCCTACACATGTGCTTGAGGCTAATCCCAAGAAGTTGGAACCACGGTCGAGATTATGTCTCTTTGTAGGCTACCCCAAAGGTACACGGGGTTATTTTTATGATCCGATGGAAAATAGGGTGTTTATTTCAACAAACGCTACTTTCCTGGAGGAGGATCATATAAGGGAGCACAGTCCACGAAGCAAAGTCGTGTTACGTGAGCTTTCCAATGAAACTACTAAAACTTCAACAAGAGTTTTTGAAGAGCCTGCTACATCAGCAAGAGTTGTTGATGGGATTTCATCTAGTAGGTCGGTTCCACCTCAAGAGTTGAGGGAACCTCGACATAGTGGGAGGGTTGTGAACTCCCTCGTTTGCTATCTGGGTTTCACGGAAATCATTGCTATGGTAGCGGATGGCGACATTGAGGATCCATTGTCTTATCAAAAGGCAATGGAGGATGTTGACCGGGATGAATGGGTCAAGGCCATGGAACTCAAGATGGAGTCGATGTACTTCAACTCAGTATGGGATCTTGTAGATCAGTCTGATGTGGTAAGACCTATAGGTTGTAAATGGATCTACAAGCACAAACGGGGAGCTGATGGGAAGTTACAGACCTTCAAGGCTCGACTTGTGGCAAAGGGTTATACCCAAGTAGAGGGAGTTGACTATGAGGAGACTTTCTGTCCTGTTGCCATGTTAAAATCGATCCACATCCTTATGTCTATTGTAGCTTATTATAATTATGAGATCTGGAAAATGGACGTCAGGATGGCCTTTCTGAATGACAATCTTGAGGAGACCATTTACATAGTGCAACCCGAAGGATTCATAGCCCAAGGTCAAGAGCAAAAGGATTGCAAAATGAATCGATCCATTTATGGACTGAAACCGGCATCTCGATCTTGGAACATACGGTTTGATACTGCGATCAAGTCGTATGGCTTTGACCAAAACGTTGATGAAACTTGTGTCCATAAGAAGATCATCAATGCTTTAGTAGTCTTCTTAGTGTTGTACGTAGATGATATCCTACTCATTGGGAATGATGTAGGTCTACTGACTACAAGTTAAGAACTAGCTAGCGACCCAATTCCAAATGAAATATTTGGGAGAGGCTCAGTTTGTTCTAGGTATACAGATCTTTCGGGATCGTAAGAACAAAGTGCTAGCACTGTCTCAGGAATCGTAATTGACATGATGTTGATCAAATACTCGATACAGGACTCCAAGAGGGCCTACTGCCGTTCAGGCATGGAGTCACTTTGTCTAAGGACAATGTGTTTTAAGACGCCTAAGAGGTTGAGGAGATGAGACGGGTCCCACATGCGTCTACCATTGCAATTTGATTGTATGTGATGCTCTGTACTCCTCCAGAAATCTGCTACGCTGTGGGCATAGTCAGTAGAATCAGTCTAACCCAGGCCAAGGTCATTGGACCGCAGTGAAGAACATCCTCAATTATCTTCGGAGAACGAGGGACTACATGCTCGTGTATGGTTTTAGGGATTTGATCCTTATTGAAGGCATAGATTCTGACTTTCAAACTGATAAAGACTCTTGCAAGTCCACATCAGGGTCAGTCTTACTCTTAATAGAGGAGTTGTAGTGTGGTAAAGCACTAAGCAGGGGTGCATCGTCGACTCCACTATGGAGGTAGAGTACATAGTGGCTTGTGAAGCTACTAAGGAGGCTGTCTGGCTCAAGAAGTTCTTGACAGAATTGGAAGTTGTTTTAGATATGTATAGGCCCATTACCCTATATTGTGATAATAGTGGGCACTGGCGAACTTCAAGAAGCTGAGAAGTCATAAGCACGAAAAACACATAGAGTGGAAGTATCATCTGATCCGCGAGATAGTGCCACCGAGGGGACGTGATTGTCACGAAGATCCCTTCGCAGCACAATGTTGTTGACCCGTTTACGAATGCTCTCACGGCTACAGTTTCAGGGTTACTTACGAAGCATGGGTCTACAGGATCGCCCGCTGCTATACTAGGGCAAGTTTCCATGATAAAGTCTATTAGAATACTCTTGTCCATAGCCACATTTTATGATTATGAAATATGGCAAATGGATGTCAAGACAACATTTCTAAATGGCTATCTTGAAGAGAGTATCTATATGTCTCAACCAGAAGGGTTTATACAACAGAGTCAGGAGCAAAACGTTTGCAAGCTTAGTTGGTCCATTTATGGATTAAAACAAGCTTCTAGATCCTGGAATATGAGATTTGACGTTGCGATCCAATCTTATGGCTTTGAACAAAATATTGACGAACCCTGTGTCTACAAGAAAATCGTCAACAAAACTATTGCTTTTCTGATGTTGTATGTTGATGATATTCTATTCATTGGGAATGAGGTAGAGTATCTAGCTGACGTTAAGAGATGGCTAGCTTCACAATTCCAAAGGAAAGATTTGGGAGAAGCATAGTACGTTCTTGGAATCCAAATAGTTCGGAATCACAAAAACAAAACATTGGCATTATCTCAAGCATCTTATATAGACAAGATATTGTCTAGGTATAAAATGCAAAATTCCAAGAAAGGATCTTTACCTTTCAGGCATGGAATTCACTTGTTTAAGGAGTAGAGTCCTAAGATACCTCAAGAGGTTGAGGAGATGAATCGAATTCCATATGCATCTGCAGTTGGGAGTTTGATGTATGCAATGTTGTGTACTCATCCCGACATATGCTATGCCATAGGAATTGTCAGTAGATTTCAGTCCAATCCTGGTCATGACCATTGGATTGCTGTTAAAAACATTCTCAAGTATCTTTGGAGAACGAGAGATTATATGCTCGTGTATGATCCTAAGGATCTGATCCTTACTGGATACACTGATTCTGACTTTCAGACCGATATTGATTCGAGGAAATCAACTTCAGGGTTAGTATTCACTCTTAACGGAGGAGCAGTTGTGTGGAAGAGCATCAAGCAGAGTTGTATTGCGGACACCACAATGGAAGCTTCGTATGTTGCTGATCCATTTACGAAGGCCCTCTTGGCTAAAGTGTTCGAGGGTCACCTAGTAAGACTAGGTCTACAAGTTTTGTATCACTAGGGTAAGTGGGAGAATTGATGGGTATTGTGATACCCTAGTTTATTGTATTTGTACATTTTATACTCTCCATGTAAACTCAACATTGTATATATTTGTATATATTGATCCACTGGAGTTTTAGTCCAAGTGGGAGTATTGTTGAGTTTTATGTCCTAAAAACTCGCAGTTTGTAAAATAAACATTTTCTATAATCAATATACTTGTTATTGATCTCATAAATTGTATGAAAGTCTAAATCCAATAAACTAAGACGCATGACTATTGTATGAATACTTGAACTTTATGTGGAGACATAAGAGTGGATCGGATTCGAGTAAATAGTCAAAATGATCTATGGTACATGAATGAGGTTGGTTACCTTATTCTGGTAACACCATTGGATGTGGCCTACTCTGGTTGTTACAAAGAGTTGTAAAGTGCTACATACGATGTGATCCTAATTCGTACATGTTATGACATGAGAAGTGAGGGCGTCCTATGCAATGAGTTTGCATAATATCAGGACCAAGAAATAAGTCACTCTTACTTTATAACGTTGTTTACTGTTTAAGACTGACTATTTTACCTAGATGACCTAGGTAACTCGATCTTAATCCTGAACTAACTATGAATTCCTGTTTATTCGAGATTGCCCTTAGATTTGCATAGTTGAAGGTTGGCTCAACAGCGGCGGCTCAATAAGACTCCCATTTCAGAAGTAAGACCGGATAGATAGCTGAGGACATAGGGTGCAAGACGAAGTTCATGCCTACCCGATTTAGGGATAGGAGAAAGGTTGCTCTCTCAAGTACTTAATTCAGGTCTTGAATAAGGGACCCCACCCTCTCACTGGGTTAAGAGAGTTTGGTTTGGTGATTGGATCACAAACCAGTTGTTCATTAGAGAATCAGTAGAGACTTGAGGAATAAGATGTAATCTCGGGGGTAAAACAGATATTTGACCCGGCCATTATTACGAACAACCTGTAAAGGGTCGACTTGCTGATTATGGTTAAATCACGTGGACATAATATATCTACAGTGAGGGGAGTGCAACTATGGGTTTTAGTGGAGTGACCCATTAGTTAACGAATGGAGATTAATTTGGTCTAATAAGTTTAGCCAATTAATCTCGGATTGTTGGAGCCCATGATCTGTAGGTCCACAAGGTCCCCCTACTAGCTCGTAATGGACTAGCTCTAGAATAACATGATAAGTTAATTTGAAATGTTCAAATTAGAATTAATGGAATTAGTAATTATATGAGATATAATTATGTTTAATTTTAGAATTAAATGGAATAGGAGAATTTATATGTTTTAATATGATTTAAATATATAAAGATGGGTATGTGTTAAAATTAATTTAATATTTGATATTAAATTAATAAAGTTTTATTTAATAATTAATTTATGAAATTAATTAATTTTTCATTTTTTAAATCAAATATATTTTTTAAATAAAAATTTGATTTTTAGATAAAATTTGAAAATTGAAAAACAAAACACAATTAAATGGAAAAATGGGTTTTTCCATTATCCATCTTTGAAGTAGCTCACACATGAAGCAACTTCTTGCCTTTGTCTTCTCCAAGCATGAGTTGTAACTCATGCAGCTCTTCTCTTTGCATGTTGATCTGCAATATAATGAAGAGATTAGAGTGAAAACCGGGTATGCAATCTACAGAATTTTGAAAGAAAATTCGGTTTGAAGAAAGGTTCTTCAACATAGGTTGCTGTAGTGAGCTTTTCTCTTTCATCCCTTGATTCAAGCTTGTTTTGAGTCTCACAACTCAATCTAGAGCATGGTGATGGGAAATTAGATGTTAAATTACTTCAACAACTAAAATCCCTTGGATGCAATATGCGATGCATGTTCTTAAGGTATGCGTTGATAGTCATGCGTCGATGGTCATGCGTTGGAATGACTATGCGTTAATAAATGTATGCAATGACCATGCGTCCTGTCACAAGTTTTCTTACACTCATGCAAAGTATAATGCGAACGCAAGTTTCTCGGGTGATCTGAAGTCGAACTCAGGGACTTGTAGCAAAATGAATGCGATAATGTGCATGTGGCGGTTTGAATAAAAGAATGGATGGGAAGCTTTCTAAGCAAAGTCTACTTCTAGCTAACAGACAATGCAATGAGAATATGCATGAAAGGTAGAAACACGACAACTCTTGACATGAAACAAATAAATGGAAAAATAGATAAAATAAGGAGATGTCTTCATTGCAACCCTTAAGAATGACCGCAAGGGAAACCTTAATCAACGCAAGCCATGCAATCATGCTACACACACTTGAGCCTAACTCTATGACATATGTGGTGTATATGCGATATTGCCGAGAAGCCTATGCCAGCCTAAACCCCTATAACCTGCTCATGAGCTCTCGCCGCACGAACGTGATGACCGCATATCACACCTTATCCTACTTCCTGGACGCATGCAAAATCCTATCCGTAGGGTTCATACGCTGTGTGAAAGCAAATGGAGCTTATCTCTAAGATCCCTATTCTTACCTATGCATTCCAATCTGCTCTTCCAAGTCTTAGATTTGGGTTTTAGAATGCTCTCTCAAGTATGCCTAAATGATGAATGATCCACTCATAGGACAAGGTAACTGCATGAACTTGGCTAACATAAAATTATTCCTATCTCTAGTGAACAATGCTTACATTGCTTAATGCAACCAATCACTTACCATCCCGGGTAGTTAGTTGTTGCTGACTTCACTCATAGATAAGTGTTGTGTTAGCTTCACACTAAGCAAATAAGGTTTCCTCACACACTCATGCAATGCACACTTTCCGGTGGTTTGCTACATGATTCATATCCCTAATCCACATGATTAAGTATGCGATACTCAAGCAATCTCACTAAGTGATGCAATGAAGGTAAAAATGCTAAGTAAAGAAGATGGAGAGGGAGTCGAAGGAAATATAGAAATGTATTGCACACAAAATGTATTAATTCTTTAATTCCAAAATGTAGTACAATACAATATAAGAAAAGAAAGGAAAATGAAATGACCGGCTGGAAGCAAAGACTTGCTTCTAGTGAATGTGCGTTAAGGCTGTCGGTGGTGCCATGGATGGGTGGTAGAGCTGACTCTCTCGAGATCTAGCTCCGATCGAAGGCTCCGGTCGTCACTCGAAATGGTTGAATGAGGTGAAGAACTCTCAAGCATCTTCTCACGCATTTTGTCTGGATCACAAGGATCTGCCCTGGGATAACTTGAATTTCTACTCATCGACTTCTTTATATAGAGCCTGGATTGCCGACAACATTAATGGACTGCTCTGATTCTGACATTCGGTGCGTTTAGTCCTTTCTGAACCTCTGCTGCTAATGGCGTGGTAGGTGAAATGTCAACATCAGCTTTTGATTTTCTCAAGGTAGATGTGTTGATGCGTTCATTCTACCAACCTTGCGTTGATCCCATTAGTATGTGTTATCAGGTAGCTGCAATCATTCAATGATTGCATTCGCTTAATACCGCAACTCTACATGATGACCGCAATCGCTTGTCAAGCGCAACTCCCATGTGATAGACGCATACGGCTGATTACCTCAACATCCAGGCGTTAATCGACGCGTTCGCCTTTTCGATGGAGAGTTTCTCCACATGCGGTCGTCTATGCGGTGGTCCGGTTTCCGTGTTTGCGTCCACTTCCCGCGTTAGCAAAAAAAATAGAACATTGAACGCATAATATCGCATAATAATGGGTTAGCCGAGATTCATCATGTTGAATGATGCAAGCTCACTTTTCTCATAGATTCCTAGCACAATTGCCGCATATTCTGCTTAACAACCTTCATAATTCTAATTAAAAGGCCTAAGATGACATGCATTTCTACATGTCATCACACCCCCAAACTTAAAATCATACTTGTCCTCAAGCATGCGTTAGACTCAAGAAATTCAAACTCACCTTCATGCTTTCCTTAACTATGACCAACTTCTCAGAATATAATTTCCTCATACCTCTGACCATCGCCGTAAGGCTCTCCTCTTCTTTGACTGCTTCTTCAAAAAGATCTTTTATAAGTTTGGATCCGGAAAGCCTTTGCTCAAAAACTTTTATTCATTCATTGCAATTTTGCATTTAGCTTTTGAGAATACATTCGTCAAAATAATTTAAAACTTCGCGATGACTTATTCGAATGCGGCGTTGAACATGGTTACGCTCTTTGTTTTGGCTTACCCCGACGTGTGTCATGCAGACATCCAACTTCGGTTGCGTTCCATATTCAATTCAACTTTTGTCTCATTTGATTTGGCTTGCGGTGGACAGAGGAGTTAAGCTTTGCGTTGATCCTGTGACTTGCCTTTGTTTTGGCTTGCCCCTACGTGTGTCATGCGAACATCCAACTTCGAGAAAGTGCCTTTCATAGCTTAACTCTTATCAACATGGGTTTTCCCATTGCGTTGACAGTGGAGTTATTATTCTCAAAAACTCGCTTCACTTTTTTTTTTTCAAATGATCGCAATGCAATGAACGCAATTCTCCGAGACCGCTGCAACCCCTAAACTTAGAGGTTGGCAGCGTTCTCACCGCAAAGCTAAAAACAAAATTACAAGAATGCGGTAATAATTGTTTGAGTGAAGGTTTGCACAAAATAAAACTTAAGACTTTCAAAATTTGAAGAAGCTATTAAAAGTAAGAAGCGCCTTGCGATGATTAGTTAGAAGATGCAGTGAATTATACGTACCATCATAGAAACACCGCAAAGCAACGCAATCGAGAAAGAAAGAATTTCAAAAGGATAAGGCATACAAGATAACAGGAAAAAACCTTAGGCGGAACAACGCATGCGATCATGCATTGGAATCCACGCGNAAAGAAAGAATTTCAAAAGGATAAGGCATACAAGATAACAGGAAAAAACCTTAGGCGGAACAACGCATGCGATCATGCATTGGAATCCACGCGATTGAATCCATGCGTTGATGGATGAAAGGAATTCTTCTGTTGAACTGCGCACCGAGGAGACTTATTATTGCACCTACAAGAGCAAACATACCACACCCAAGGAAGCAGCCATATATCCAAAATAATAATGATAATAAAAATAATCTGTACTAAGAAAGTAATTTAAAGATAGAGTAGAAGACGTCCCTGGAAAAATTAGAGTGTTGTCACCGCAAGGAGTCTTCCATGCAGGAGATTGCTCTCAACTGCTTGGGTCAAGGATCATGCCCTGACCTTTGGAACTTCCGGCAATTGTTGGGCGCATGCGGCCGTCATGTGCTTACAATTACCTTAAGCTCTTTTGCGACTAATTGCCCTTCTACTTTGGGGTCAATACTGGCTTCAGCATATTGCCTACACTTCAATATTGTTTGCAGCCCAGTCGCACAACCTGCAATACTTCTAATATAAAAAGGTTGCCTGTAGAGACACAAAACTCAACAAATAATTAGCTGCCAAGTCCCAGGCAACGGCGCCAAAAACTTGGTGATGGGAAATTAGATGTCAAATTACTTCAACAATTAAAATCCCTTGGACGCAATATGCGATGCATGTTCTTAAGGTATGCATTGATAGTCATGAATTGGAATGACTATGAGTTAATAAATGTATGCGATGACCATACGTCCTATTATAAGTTTTCTTGTGCTCACGTCAAGTATAACACGAACGCAAGTTTCTCGGGTGATCCGAGGTCGACCTCAGAGACTTGTAGCAAAATGAATGCAATAATGTGCATGCAGCGGTTTGAATAAAAGAATGGATGGGAAGGTTTCTAAGCTAACTCTACTCCTACTCCTAGCTAACAGACAACGCAATGAGAATATGCATGAGAGGTAGAAACACGAAAACTCTTGACATGAAACAAATGAATGGGAAAATAGATAAAATGCGGAGATGTCTAAATTGAAACCCTTAAGAGTGACCGCATGGGCAACCTTAATCAACGCAAGCCATGTAATCGTGCTACATACACTTGAGCCTAACTCTAGGACGTATGTGGTGTATATGCGATATTGCCGAGAAGCCTATGCCAACCTAAACCCTTATAACCCGCTCATGAGCTCCCACTGTATGATTATGATGGCCGCATATCACACCTTATCTTACTTCCTGGACGTATGCAAAATCCTATCCGTAGGGTGCATACGCTGTGTGAAAGCAAACAGAGCTTATCTCTAAGATCCCCATTCTTGCCTATGCATTCCAATCCGCTCTTCTGAGTCTTAGATTTGGGTTTTAGATTACTCTCCCAAGTATGCCTAAATGATGAATGATCCGCTCATAGGACAAGGTAACTGCATGAACTTGGCTAACGTAAAATTATTCCTATCTCTAGTGAACAATGCTTACATTGCTTAATGTGACCAACCACTTACCCTCCCAGGCAGTTAGTTGTTGCTGACTTCACTCATAGACAAGTGTTGCGTTAGCTTCACACTAATCAAATAAGGTTTCCTCACACACTCACGCAATGCACACCTTCTGGGGGTTTGCTACATGCTTCATATCCCTAATCCACATGACTAAGTATGCGATACTCAAGAAATCTCACTAAGTGATGCAATGAAGGTAAAGATGCTAAGTAAAGAAGATGGAGAGGGAGTCGAAGGAAATATAGAAACGTATTGCACACAAAATGTATTAATTCCTTAATTCCAAAATGTAGTACAATACAATATAAGAAAAGAAAGGAAAATGAAATGACCGACTGGAAGCAAAGACTTGCTTCCAGCAGATGTGCGTCAAGGCTGCCGGTGGTGCCATGGATAGGCGGTGGAGCTGACTCTCTCGAGATCTAGCTTCCGTCGAAGGCTCCGGTTGTCACTCGGAATGGATGAAGGAGGTGAAGAACTCTCAAGCGTCTTCTCACGCATTTTATCTAGATCACAAGAATCCGCCCTGGGCGAACCTCAGGTGAAAACCTTGGATAACTTAAATTTCTGCTCATCGGCTTCTTTATATACAGCTTGGATTGCCGACAGCATTAATGGATTGCTTTGATTCTGACATTCGATTTGTTTAGTCCTTTTTGAACCTCTGCCGCTAACGGCATGGTAGGTGAAATGTCAACATCAGATTTTGATTTTCTCAAGGTAGATGCATTGATGCGTTCATTCCACCAATATTTACTTCACATTTTGATTTTACTCAGTTGCATATTTTGTTTGTTTTACCACAAACCAATAAACTCAAAATCCCTGGTTATCTGTATGTAACTCAAGCATGTATGTGGTGACATACAAGTGGATCATGTCTTGAGTGATAACCAAAATGGTCTGTGGTATATAGATATAGGAGGGAAACCTTATTCTAGTAACGCTATGGATGCGGCCCGCTTTGTAGAATGGTCACAAGTGTTGTGACTTGTCACAGATGGTCTGATCCTGATCATTTGTGTTGGGTACCTGTGAGCGGGGGTGTCCTATACAAAGAGTTTGTATAAAACCTAACCACGAAGTGTTAACGTCTCGTTATGTAACACCGTTCATGACAGAGACTTCACTTCACTAGGATGACCATAGGTAACATAACCTCAATCCTGAGTGGGTTGGGAACTCTTACCATTGAGGACAGTCCTTTGATTTGTATGAGTGTGAGTGGCCAGGTTGCCGATTTAAACCTACTATTTTGGCAATCCGTTTGATTTGGGAGTTGGGAACTCAGCTACCCAAGATGGAATTCACTCATTCCCCGAGGCAGGGGTAAGTAGATAGATAGCTCCCTTACGGGCTAATTCCGGGCTTGAACGATGTGGCACCACACATTTTTTCTTGGCCCGAGAGGTGTTCACACATACTTGGACTATGTTATATTGTTCATTAGAGGAATCAGTGGTACTTAAGGAGTGAGATGTAACTATAGGGGCAAAATGGTAATTTGGCCCAGCTGTACTTACGAGCATCTGTGAAGGGTCATCGTACTCATTATTGGTTATATCCGATGGATACATAAATATATCTGTGGTGAGAAGAGTTCAGCTGTTGGTCTTTAGTGGAATGCCTGACAGTTAACAGATGGTGGATCTTGTGGCTTAAGAGTTTAGTCAGCTATTCACGAACTGTTGGAGCTTCGAGCTACAGGTCCATTGGGTCCCTTAGGTAGCTTGGATAATGTTGAGAATCAGTGTTTGGGTTATTTTGAAATGTTCAAATTGACAAGAGGAAGTTCGATTATATATGATATAATTGGACTGGTTCATTATATATGATATAATTGGCTAAATGTTTGAGATACATTATTTTGGAGGAAATTAGATATAAATATGATTTATATCAAGTAGAGGAGAAATTACTATAGTAGATATGTGATATCAAACTATAGGATAAAAATATAATATAATTATATTAATTAATAATTTAATTGGTTAATTATATGATAATTAACCTAAAATCTCTCTCGGACGTGCATTAGTGGGAAATCAACGTCGGTTATTGTAACCAAAGAATAAAAAAGAGATTTTGTTTCATTTTTAAAAGTTCGAAAAAAGATCGGAAGGTTTTTTCATTGGTGTGGAAACGTAAACGGTCGCTTAAAATTGAGAGCCTATACGATAGTCGCTCAATGCCTAAACGATCGCATACCCCACGCCTAAACGATCACCTACCTAGCGCCTAAACGATCGCAAACTAAGTCCTAAACGATCGGTTAGCTTTCCTAAACGATCGTATAGTGTGTCGTGTTTTCTAAACGATCGCCTACTTTTTTCTAAACGATCGTTCAATAAAATCTACATGAACATGTAGTTTCTTCTAAGCAATAAGCATCTTGCTATGCGATAGCTTCATATTCTCTCCCACTTACTTATTGCCTACACGATTAGTTCTTCTTTCTACCTTTACCAAACTCACCGAAGACCATGCTTTGGGTTATCACTCCAAGAATACCTAAGGCTCCTTTCTGGTGGTGTCGTCCCCGCTGCGTTCGTGTGTTTGCAGTTGTTCGTGCTGTTGTAGTCGACACATCTATTAGGCGTTGGTTGATCGGGTAGAGGTCTTCCGTTGTATTGAGTTTCATAGTTTGAAGAGCGTCTTCAACTGGTATGTGAACTCTCTCCCTTGTTATTTTTTTGTTCAAAGCATGCCATTAATTATTGTTTGTTTGCATAACTGTGCGTTTGAATGTATATGGTGTATTTTGGTCACGGTGAAATTGGAACGATCCAAACGTGCTCATGGAACTCTTCAATAAAAGATCTTTCACTAATGACTCTACCTCTAAACAAAAAATCCATCCCCTGAAAATGGATTTTCAAAAGAAAACTAGCTAATAACAACTCAGAGAGGATAAAGTTCAAAGCCAGGCTAGTTGCCAAGGGCTTTAGGCAGAAAGAAAGGTTGGACTAC
Source organism: Benincasa hispida (assembly GCF_009727055.1). Classification (NCBI taxonomy): domain Eukaryota; kingdom Viridiplantae; phylum Streptophyta; class Magnoliopsida; order Cucurbitales; family Cucurbitaceae; genus Benincasa; species Benincasa hispida. Next base: position 60,709,270 of record NC_052358.1, on the reverse strand, counting down.
ACTGACATTTTCTCACCAGTAGTCAAACATACTTCAATCAGATTGCTACTTGCAATAGTGGCATGTGAGAACTATGAACTTGAACAGATGGATGTAGCTATAGCTTTCCTACATGGAAAGTTAAATCATGAAATCTATATGGATCAACATAGGGGTTTTGAACTGGCAGGTAAAGAAAATCTAGTCTGTAAATTAAATAGGTCCTTTTATGGCCTCAAACACGCTCCTATATGCTGGTATAAACGGTTTGATGATTACATGAACAAGATCAACTTCATCAGAAGTCAGTATGATGCTTGTGTGTTCTTTAGAAAATCTAAAGATGGAAGCCCGATCTATCTACTACTCTATCTAGATGATATGCTTATTGTAGGGAGAGATATTGGAGAAGTAAATCAGATTAAAGAACAACTAAGTTCTGAATTTGAGATGAAAGACCTAGGACCAGTTAAAAGAATCTTAGGTATGATCATTGAGAGAAGAAGACCCCAAGGAGAACTCTTTGTCTCCCAAAGTGGCTACACTAAAAGAATCCTAACTAAGTTCAACATGCTGAATGCCAAGTCAGTTGGCACACCCTTGGCATAACACTTCAAGCTATCAGCTAAAGACTCACCTAAACTTGAAAATAGAAGTTAGGTAGAAGGAAAGGCTCTGGTGAGGCTTCTTTCTCTCTCTCAAAACACTTGAATATGAAAAACTCTCAACCTTTTCTAATCCTTCTTTTGTTCTTGACATATTCACAGATAATGAAGGAGATTTTCGAGCATGCAATGGAATAAAGAGAAAGAGGAAGAAGTGATCTACACAGTGATGTACGTGGTTTGACAAGGAGGTGCCTACATCCACGAGAAGGGAGCTGATTCTTTTATTGAAGACTACAAAAATGATAAGTGTTCTTTCTTCTTTATAGATCTTATACAAAAACTGAAGTAAAAGTTGTAAAATGATTTGAATGTAACATATATATATATATATATATATATATATATAAATCTATTATATGTTTGTTAATAGTCTGAATGAAGAAAAAAATAGCCGTTAATATTATATCTTCAAATCTCCACGTTAATCTCAACTTAGTAGTATTCTTCCTTCCAAATCTGACTAGTTTTTACCCGTTTTCAGGCAACATAAAGCCGATCTATTCGATACACTTAGTGAGCTTGAGCTTCGAGACAATTTTGGTAAGCATGTCAGCTGCGTTCTCCAAGGTATGGGACCTTTAGAACTTCGATTTCTCCTTGTTTAATCCTGTCTCTAACGAAATGGAAGTTTATATCTATATGTTCAATCCTGTCTCTGACGAAATGGGACCTTTAACTACTGTTTGTTTGATGCCAAAGTCTTCCATCAAGCCCTTTAACCGCAATGCTTCTTTTATAGCTTCTGAAAGTGCTATGTACTTTGCTTCAGTAGTTGATAGGGCTGTAATCAATTGTAAATTGGCCTTTCAGCTTAGTAGATTAGGTCTATATAGGAAAAGATAGTCTGTCAGTGATCTTATTTTGTCTTGATCCCTTGCAAAGTATTAATCAACAAACCCATGTAGCTCAAGTTCTGTTTCTTGAACACTTTGGTATATTAGCTTAGACTGTTTAGACTAGATTAGATACCTAAGTATCCATTTGGTAGCTTCCCAATGTCTTCTTCTAGGGTTTGACATGTACATGCTGACTAGACTTGCACAATAGGCTAGATCAGGCCTAGTAGAGATCATAAGATACATCAAGCTGTCTACTACTTGACTATAGGGAACCAATTGCATCTAATTTAGGTGTTCCAAGTCAGTTTCCTTAGGTGAATTAGCTGAGGATAGTTTAAAATGATGAGCAATAGGTATAGTTACAGGTTTTGCATTAGTCATATGAATATTCTAATGATTGATGCGTTGATTTATCATGTGATGTAAGGATGTGTGGATGCGATGATCATGCAAGTTTTCCTAACAAAGCCTAAGTATAAGCCTTCTTACGGTCTTGGTAAGCCCAGGGTCGAACACAGGAATTACTAAATAGATATGCGACGGACTCTCTGATCTTATTGCGATGGTGATTAAGAAGTAGATGGTGATTTAACTTAGATTTTCTAATGCGATGGAATTAAATGCACATCGATGAAATGGTGGTATTATAACAAGTATGCGATGAAGGGGTTGAGAAGTAGTTTAGCTAGCATTTTCTTAAGATTTTGTACAAGTCATGCGATCATGCTATACACAAATATTAAGCACTACATTTCTCAATGCATGATGCCACATTTCCTATTTCTAGGATGCAAGCAATGATGGAAAACAAGACATACGCAGCGGAATAAGGATCTAATTACACTCTTATTGCTTTTAATTAAAAGGAAATTAGCATGCAAATGAAGGAAAAAAAGTAAATAAATAGGGATAGAATTCAATCTTTGTAGCTCCTGAAAAACGCTTTTTCCCGCTGAATCTCGACCCGAACTCTTCCAGACCACCACTAGAGCTGACCTACTATCCTCTGGACTCAGAATCGGGTTATAGGACCCAATGGATGAAGAAAACGAAAGAGAGAAAGAGATGGAAAAAGAAGATAGATTTTGGGTTAGGTTTGGGTTATTATTTTTCAGCCCAATTTTGAAAACTATTTTGGCAAAAGTGGCAAATTTTTTTTTGTCCAAATTGAAAGCCCAATTTTATAGAAAAAAGTCATGCAACAATTGTATGATATCAATTCATAAAAACCCAACACCTAAAATCCACTATCTAAGTGGGCTTAATGTCTCCACTAAAAGCCAACACCTAGCCCACTATCTTGTTAGTGAAATTATCCAACAAAAGTTTGCATTTTCTCATTAACCTTAGTCAAAGGCCAAAATAGTCATTTTGTCAAAGTCAAACTTTGACCAAAAGGTCAACATTTTGACTTTTTATGATTTTTTCCGTGTTGACTGATTTTGACCTCTCGAGCATGAATCCGCATTCATTTTCTCAAAATTCAAATCACATTTGAATATAAGGTCGGTCAAAGTTTGACTTTTCAAAATCAAAAGTCAACTCTTTGACTTTTTACATCTTTGACCATTTCCATTATTTCCGAACTTTCGAATATGAACGTATTCATATTCTTGATATTTAAATCACATTTAAATATTAAAGTTGTATCTCTAAACTGAAAAACCGACCATTATATCACATATACTTGTCAATTTCTCTCTCTTCACCTAATTCGAACAATTCGAATTATTCTATCATATCGTTCTAAGTTTCTTCCATATGAGCCAGTAGAGGAACCTAATGGACCTATAGATCATGGGCTCCAACGATCCAAGATTAACTAGCTAAACTCTTTAGACAAAGCTAATCAACATTCGTTAACTAACGGGTCATTCAATTATAGTTTGTAGTTGCACTCCCCTCATTATAGATATATTTGTGTCCATTTGATATAACCATGATTAGTAAGCTAATCCTTCACAGGTTGTTCGTCATCTCGGCTGCGTTATAAAAACCATTTTACCCCCAAGACAACATTTTGTTCCTTAAGTTCTACTGATCCTATAATGAACAATTGGTTTAAGGTCCAACCTATAAACTGAACCCCTCTTGGGCCAAGGAGAGGATGGGGTCTCTTGTTCAAGACCTGGATTCAGTACTAAAGTGAACAACCTATCTACTATCCTTATAACGGGTAGGAGTGAATTTCGTCTTGCATCTTATGTTCCCAGTTATCCACCTGATTTTACCCCTGAAATGGGAGGCTTATTGGGCCAGCGATAATGAGCTGCCCTCACCTATGTAGATCTAAGGATAATTTCGAGTGAACAGGAGTTCATAGTTAGCTCAGGATTAAGATTAAGTTACCTAGGTCATCAATTAATGAAATAGTCAGTTTTATACATAAAACGACATTTATAACGTAAAAAGTGACTATTTCATGGTTTAGTCTTATGTAAACTCTTTACATAGGATGCCCCTACTTTCATGTCTCCACATGAACGATTCAGGATCACATCGTTTGTACTAACTACAAAGTAGGCCACATCCATAGTGTCCCCAAAACAAGGCGCCCAACCTTATTCATATACTATAGACCATTTTGGCTATATATTTGAACTTGATCCACATTTATGTCACTACATAAAGTTAAAACTACATTAAATAGCCTCAAGACCTTAGTTTATTGGATTTAAGATTACAATTTCAAGAACAATTTTATCGAAAAACAAAACAGAATATGTTTATTAATTTACAAACTACGAGTTTTAGGATATAAAATCCAACATGCAATGTGTATGGAATGTAGCAGATAGAACTTATTTCTAATTCTCTACTCTTGCTTATGCGATCTAATCCGACTTTCTCAAGCCTAGATTCTGTCATTAGACTACTCTCTCAAGTACTCCAAATGATGAATGAAGCATACATAAGACAAAATGATCACATAAAGTGCCTAGCTTAAGTCATGCCAGCTAAGTACTTCTTAACCCATTCACAAATTTAGTTACTCATGCATGGTGTGAAGAGACTGAACATGAATTGAAATGAAGTTTCCATTTTTGCAAAAAAAGTTTTTGAGTAAAAATAAATAAATGGTGTAAGAAGTATCAAGCCAGGAAAGTAATGTCTTGCTTCCTCTAGCTTTTTACACTACTCTTATCACTTCAACTCTTTCCCGAATTATAGAATCTTGCTCTCGCAAGGGTTGGGTGTCTCTCCTACGTGCTATCTCTGGAAATCTCTCAACCTCGCAAGGGTTGGGTGTCTCTTCTAAGTGTTTGAGCTACGTGCTATCTCGCAACAAATTAATTTTTTTTCTCAAGAATTCCCTTTGCTCGACGTGCTCTCTGGTTTGGTAGCATTAGGTATTTATAGACTTCTAGACAAAGTAGTTCTTCTCTCTAATGATTGCATGGATGGGCAACATTAATTTCCATACCCTGTTGCACCGTCTGATAGTCATCGGAAGTTCAATGTATTTGCAACGGTATGGCCTTCAACTGCCGTCAACTGTATTTTCGAATTGATCGTTATCAGCTTTACGTCCCATCATGTTTCATTATATTAGGCTACCGCCTTTATGTAAAGTCATCTTGCGATCATCTTTTAGGTACCCTTGGATCGCAAACTCAAACAGGCCATCGCATTGTGCCCTTGGATCGCAAACTCAAGCGCACCATCGCATTGTACCTGCACAGAATGACGCAATTTAACTGCTTTTATGCGATGAGCGTTAGCGTTTGCAATTTTCTTGTTTGGCGCATTCAATCGTAATATTGCCTATTTTACCATCGATTTCTCCCATTGTTTTAATAAATTGAGCTTTAATAACTTGTATTTCTACTAGTTATCAATGATCTTCTCACAGTAATTGCTTTGATTAATGTTAAGTCTAAAGGAACCCATGTCTCTATTAATTTCAATCCCAAGGATCTTCTTAGACTAACCCATATTCTTCATGTCAAACTCTCTCTTTAAGAGATCTTTGGCATGACTTAAATCTTCTTTAGAACTCCCAGCTAGCAACATATCATTCACATAAAGAAGTAAGTATACCTTGTTCTTATAGGTGGTTGAGTTTACATATGTACAAATGTCATAGGTGCACTTGTGAAACCCAATACTCTCAATATAGTCATTAAATATTTTGTACCAGCATCTAGGAGACTGCTTAAGTCCATAGATAGACTTATTTAAAAGATAGTAGAGGTCCTCATTCCCTTTTCTTCAAAACCCTTTGGTTGAACCATGTAAATATTTTCATCTAGGTGGCTATGTAGGAAAGTTGTCTTTACATCTAGTTGGTCTAATTCAAGGTTATATTGAGCAACTAGTGATAACAAGAGTCTGATTGAGGTTTGCTTTACTACAAGTGAAAAAATCTCAGAATAGTCAATACCTTCCCTCTGTGTGAATCCCACTAGCCACTAATCTTGCCTTATATCTAGGCTTTTCTTCTTTAGAAGTGCCCTCCGTTAGTTTATAGATCCATTTAGATACTTTTGGCTTGCATCCTTTATTAAGAAAAGCTAGGGTCCAAGTGTTATTAACACTTAGTGATTGCATTTCTTTACACATAGCTTCAATCCAATTCCTAGCATCAGGGCAGCTTACTGCCTCTTCAAAGTTAGTTGGTTCTTGGTCATTTTGAGCTATAGTAGCATTTAAAACTAGGTTCATATAGTTTGTTTCAGTATACCTAACTGGAAGAACAATCACCCTTCTTTGTCTGTCCCTTGCTAATGAGTATTGACTCAAATCAGGTTGAGCTTCAGTATGTTCTATTAGCTCTCCTATAGTTTCCTCTTCCTCTTCTGAATCATTAGGAAAATTCTGACTAGTGGACTTATCTTTAGGTGCCTCCACCTCAATTCTAGTGGTAGGGTTCTTAGGTATCTCAATTGTAGTCTTTTCCTTTTGCATGAACATTTCATTTTCTCTAAAAATGACATCCCTGTTGATCACAAATCTTTTCTCAACAAAATTCCACATTTTAAAGCCCTTTACACCTTCAGTGAACCCTATAAACATACAATTCATAGCCTAGACTTAAGTTTTCCTTGATTTTGATGTATATATCAAACACATCCAAATACCCTTAGGTTGTCAAGGTTAGGAGGATGTTCAGACCATTTTTCTTCAGGAGTTAAGAAGATTAGGGATGTGTATGGGCAACTATTTAAGATGTACACTGTATAACTTGCAGCTTTAGCCCTGTACTTTTCACTAAGAATGGCATTTGAGAGTAAGCATTTGACCCTTTCCATAATAGTCCTATTAAGGCTCTCTGCTACCCCATTCTGTTGGGGTGTATATATGACTGTCCTATGCCTAGTTATGCCTGTTTCCTTAAAAAATTTGTTAAATTCTTCACTACAAAATTCCAACCCATTGTCTGTTCTTAGGTATTTAATTTTCTTAGAGGTTTGCTTCTCAATCATGAGTTTCCATTATTTAAATTTGTCAAACACTTGGTCTTTTAATTTAAGATAGAAAACCCAATTTTTCCTTGAGAAGTCATCTATAAAAGAAAGTAAATACCTTGAGCCACTTAGGCTAGGTGTTGGAGTTGGTCCCCATAGATCTGAGTGGATGTAGTCAAGAATAGCTTTTGTTGAATTTTGTGCTTTGGTAAAGCTATGTCTGGTTGCTTTCCCCAAAACACTATGTTCACAAAAGGTTAGCTTGTCTGAAATTCCCTTAGATAGAATTACATGCTTAGACAACACTTCCAACCTTTTAGCACTAATATGAGACAGCCTTTTGTGCCCTATGTCAGCTTTTGTCATATCATTTGTAGTGGCAACATATACCCCTATCATCATCTCAACACCTCTAACCACAAACAACAAGGAGATTAAATTTTGCTTGAGTCTTTTAGAACCTCAAGAGTTCTACCCTTACCCCTGTACTCACACCCAACTGCATCAAGCATTCTTAAGGAGATTAAATTTTTCTTGAGGAGTGGAGCATGCCTAACATTTCTGAGTAGTTTAACAGTCCCATCCTTGAGTTTCATAGAGATAGAGCCAATACCTTCAATTTTACAATCTTGGTTGTTCCCCATGGAAACCATTTCTCCATCAATTTCTTTGTAAGTGTTAAACCAGGGTCTCATAGGTGTTACGTGATAGGTGCATCCTGAATCCAAGACTCAATCATGTTTCCCAAGGGGGTTAACACGATTGGCCTTGTCAAGTGCTGAGGCTAATGCATCAAAGTAGATGTAGGAACCTTCTACAACAGAGGCTTCAGACTGCTTGCCTTTAGACTCTTTTTCTTGCTCTTGATTCTTTCTTTTGAGAATGAAATAGTCTTTGATCAAATGCCTCTTCTTTTTGCAATATTTGCATTTTACTTTATGTTTTTGCTTGTTTTCATCTGAATGTTATTGTTTTCTGTCCTTTGACTGATTTGGTTTGAAATTTCCCTTCAGAAACAACCTTTCACCACTTGGTTGTTCCTTTATAAAACAAATGAAAATTATAAAACTCTAACCACAACTAGAACTAACATGTAGTAATTGTGGAAGTAAGAGATCGATCCGAAGAGAACTACAATTAATTGGCCTAAAAATAGATTCTACTTGAATTATGTTTATTCGAGATTATCCTTTAATCTTCATGGTGATAATGGCTCAACATCAACCATGGGAAACATGATTGGGTCTTGGATTCAAGATGCACCTACCACATGACTATCAAGTATTTGTTAACTCTTTAGACCAAATTAATCAGTATTTGTTAACATGGTTAAATCATATGGACACAAATATATGTACAGTGAGGAGAGTGCAACTATCAAGTTATAGTGTGATTTGATAGTTAACAAATACTGATTAATTTGGTCTAAAGAGTTTTAGCCAATTAATCTTAATCGTTGGAGCTCATGATCTGTAGGTCCATAAGGTCCCTCTACTAGCTCGTAAAACATGAACACTTTGAATTATTAAATTGAGTGAATTTGGAATGATATCAATTTGAAATGTTCAAATTGAAATTAGGGTTTGAATTTAGATAAGTTCAAATTCAAATTAGGGTTTGTACAAATTATATTTGATATAATTAGTTAAACGTTTAATTTATTGAAATTAAACGAAATTGGAGAGTTTATAATATTTTAATATTAATTGCATGAATAGGATTCATATTTGAAATTTAATGTGTGATTAATTTGACATTTGATATTAAATTAATTAATTAAGTAAATATGTTTAATTAATTAAAATTTGAATTAATTTCCAATTTTAAATTCAAATTAAGAAATTTAATTTTGATATTTGATTAATTATGAATTAATTAAATCAATTTTTGATTAATTTTTTAATTAAATTCTTGAAAAGAAAACTTGGAAAAATGGATTATATGGGTTTTGCCCACAAACATCTCAAGCAGGAGGTGTTCTTCCAACAATCACATACAAATCCCATTAAGTGTGTGAGATGTTGCTTGCATGTATTCAATGATTAAAAGTTGAAGAGATGTTGCTTGCATGTATTCACTGATTAAAAGCACTAAATTTTGAAGGAGGAGATAGAGATTGCAACTGAAAAACCTATTTCCAGTTCTGCTTCTTCCTCTCAAAACCTAGTTTTTCACTTCACAAATTCACTCAATTTTGAGTTCCACCACTAACATTCAAGGCTGAGAATAGCAAAGAAGATCTCTTGGTGGTTCACTGTTAATTTGGACTGATTTGGAGTGAAAAACAACTTGGATTTGGGAGATATTATCAAAGGTATGTTCTTCTTGAAACCCTCTTTAGTTTTTCTGTTGAAACATGTTTTAGAACTCAAATTAAATGTAATTAGAGTGCTTATTGATTTTTTTTTGCTTTCGTTGCATGCTTGTGTATTCTATCAGTTGTAGCTTTTCACCTGCTTGTGATCCACTTGCTCCAACGAGCTCACCCCGAAGATGTGCTTCTTGATCTTGGAAGACATCTCAACGTAGAAGGTGATGGACTTTTTCCCAAAGAAGAGAAGAGGCCCTCGTGCTAAAGACCAGCGACAATGGCCAAGCAGATGGTATCCTCTAAGCACCCTTTAGTCTTCAATACGTTGGCTTTGAAGCATGTGATATAGTCTCACAACGCCTTGCCCTATTGTCGTCGCATCGGGAACAAGTGGGTGGATGGATAGAAGGCTTTGTGATCTTCGATATCAAGCTGAAGTTGAGCCGGTGAAGTATACATGGAAGGTACAACAGTGGCTAGCTTTCAACACCCCATGCAACTCCATTTTTAAGCGATACATCTCGACATTCTCAATCGAATTGGTGCTTCCATCATACTCAATGATGGTGGAGAGCTTGAAGTGCTCAAGGAGCTTTTTCTCCATGATGACATTGGTGAAAAGGGCACTGTTTTTTCTCAGCAACTCCTTGGCAAGCTCCACGTGCCCTAGTGGTGCATCACATTTTTTGGTTGTTTAGGCCTCTACTTCTCTTAGAATTTCTAACTTCAACTTCTTATAGTCAGATACTTCTATCTTGATCTAGTCAATCGATTTACTGAACTAGTCGATTGGGGATTGAGTGGTGCAGTCTTCTTCCAATACTGTTAGGCAGTGATCTTGTTGCTTAGAAACTCGTAGGTCAATTCTCTCTAACCAACTTGTAGTGTTGGGGGACGGGACCAACCATAACCCCTTGGGCATTGTCTTGCACAAGCTCGAGGAGAAGGTTGGCTCGATATTCTAGGCCTTGGCCTTTCCCTTCTTTAGATGCACACGAGGGTTAGGTCGATTGCTTCCTTTTCACTATGGTGGTAGAAAGCGGCACTCGTCATGGCTTAAAGCTAGCAATATCCATTAGGCCATTGCTGCCTGGAATCTGGAGAAGACATTGGAGGCTGGATTGGCTCACCGAGCCCTTGTTAGAGTTCTGCACAACATTGCACCTTCCACAGTAATGTTATGGTCAGGTGTTCCTATCATACAATGGTACCTTTTCCTATGGGTTCGATTCTTCATCACCCAGCTCAAATCTTCTTGCATCGAGCTCCAAGCCACATGGGTTCTCTTCCTCTTTGTCTGAGTTCTCCCCTTCAAGTGCAGGTCTTCGAGCCATTGGAAAAGTTGGATCCAATTCGACAACACACTCGTTGAGTCTGGTCAGTTGTGACCGACCTCTATAGCTTTGGATCGACTATTGTAAAAAATTATCGCACCCACAGACAACACTCGAATATCGTCGTGTTCGTTGTTGTTGCGAGCCCTTAACCTTCGACCTTATTCTTCTAAATTGGTCTCACTTTCTACGTAGGAGATCATTGTACCGGTGTGGAGTCGAGTTTATCACACTCTGATGACTATGTTAATATAGAAAGTATAGTTTTGGTAATCAAGAAGTAAGGCTAGAGTTCTTCTTTGAAGATTACTTATTCCATTTAAGGCTATTGAATGGGACTGTTTATAATGTCTTTCCTCTTACAGTCGCCTGCGTGTTACATGTAACTTTGGTGATGAAGGCCGTTTCCGACGCTCAAGGTTGCAAGGTGTGCTCAGTAATTTTTTTTATTGGTATCGGCTCGACTGGTCAACTCAAATCCCAAGGATGTAAATCTTTCTTTTTTTGGGACACATGTTTTCCTATGGCTCCTCTTGGTATCCGTTGGCCTTGGGCCTACCTCTGGGCTCGAGGTCTTGCCTTGGGCAACCTTCAACAAAAACTGTAGAAATTTTAATAAGATGTTTCTAAATTAAGAAGATTTCTCACCTAATATCTAGAATTTTAACAAAATGAAGGAAATCATATCTTTTGTTAGGTTGTATGTCCTGAAATTCGTGGTTTGTAAAAACTAAACATATTCTATTTACAATAAAGATGCTATTGAGGTTTTTAGAAAGTTATTATTGAATATGTAAATTTCACTTTTTAAACCTAAAATCAATAAACTAAGAATCCCCTGGCTATAATATTAATACTTGGACTTTATGTGGAGACATAAAAGTGGATCAAGTTCAAGTAGTAGCCAAAATAGTCTATAAGGATAAGGTTGGGTACCTTATCTTGGGGACACTATGAATGTGACCCACTTTGTAATTATTAAGGGCATCCTATGCAAAAGACACATAAGATCAGACCACGAAATAATTACTTTTATTTTATCACTATTTATTGTTAAAATTGACCATTTCAATTCGATGACATAAGGTAACTTGATCTTAATCCTGAGCTGACTATGAACTCCTGTTTATTCGAGATTATCTTTTAATCTACATGGTGAGAGTGGCTCAATATCACCGACTCAATAAGCCTCCATTTTAGGGGTAAGACTGGGTAGGGGACATAGTCCAACAAGACGAAATTCACTCTTACTCATTTCAGGGCTAGCAGATAGGTTGTTTTTTTAAGTACTGACTCTTAGTCTTGAACAAGAGGGTCTCACCCTCTCTTTGGTTTGAGAGAGACTCAGTTTAGTGGTTAGACCACAAACCAATTGTTCATTAGTGGATTAGTGGAGATGGAAAGAGCAAGATGTACTTACAAGGGTAAAATGGTATTTTAGACCCAAATGTAATTACGACCAGCCTGTGAAGGATTGACTTACTAATCATGGTTAAATCAAGTAGACAGAAATATATCTACAGTGGGGAGAGTGCAGCTGCTGGTCTTTAGTTGACTATTCCGGTAGTTATCGAATGTTGGTTAATTGGGCTAATGAGATTAGCTGGTTAATCTCAGATCGTTGAAGCTCATGATCTATAGGTCCATTAGGTTCCCCTACTAGCTCATATCGGACTAAATCTTGGAACAGTATATTGACAGAAAATGAAATGTTCAAATTCGATTTTAGGGAATTAAAGTATTTAAGTTTGTACGATATAATTAAACGTTTAATTATCGAATGCAACATAATTGGAGAGTTGGAATTTTTTAAATGTTATTTAAATATTGTATACATGAATCGGGATTCATGTTTGGGATAGGTGATTCATGTTTGGGATAGGTGTTGTACTAAGTTAATATTTTGATATTAATTTAAAGTAATTAAATTATTTAATTAATTATTTAAAATACAATAATGAATTATCCATTACATTAAAAATTCAAGGTTATTTCATGAGACTCGAACAATATTTAGTTNAATTATTATTTAAAATTAATTTTATATAAAATTAATTATTTTGAATTAATTTTAGTTAAAATTAAAACTAAGGAAAATTCATTTTAAAATTAATTTAAAATGGAAAGTGGGAAATTCTCATTTTTCCTATTTTCAATCTTGTTTGAACACCTATTTTTCCATTATAATTAAATTTGTTATGGTGTCAAATTTTAATGCATTTGAAACACATGTAAATGCTCTATAAATTGGAGGAAGTTTTAATGGTTAAAATTTCATGCAATTTTGGGAAAATTTGGACTAATTTTTGTTCTTCAAATTTTGACGCCAAAGTTCTCCAACTCTCAAAATCCCTCTAATTCTCATATAATTTGGTCCCACATTCTGTTCCAAGGTCGGAGAATAGCGGAGAAGACTCTTACGGTGGTCTACGAAGAGTTCGTATTTAGAAATTGTGCAACGATTTGGAGAATTTTTTAGTTCTTCAAAGGTTATGCTCCAAACCCTAAAATTCTACTTTTATGACCTTGAATGCTTAATTACTAAAATTAATAGAATTAGAGTACTTAAGATCCAAATTGCTTTCGTGTATTAATTGTTAAAACCATCATCTCTCGCATTGAATGAAAATGACCAAAAATTCTAATATGTTATTAAGTCGCATGAAATTTTAATCTTATGAAAAGACGCAACAAAATAAATAATAATGCTTTTAATAAACATATAGATGAATTTTACCTGAGGATAAATTGGTAAAAAGAAAATTGAGTTAAAACCTACTTATAAAATAAAATCTTTACATTTATAAAATACTGAATGTGAAACGGATTATCCGGGTTAATGTTGTTGGAAAATTCTTATGGGCCTACATGTCCATTAATTAATCGATTTTATTGTTACTTTTGCTATCTCAATTAATATACGGAGAGTTTAATAAATTACATCTTTGAAAATAATATGAACTATGGGGAAAAAAAAAACGTATATGTATTAATAACTATTCTAATTCTAATTCTAATTTGGAGATGAAATAGAATTAAATTTATTCTTTTTATCGAATTAATGGTCCCCAACTTCAGATAGCTATTACGATGTTTATTTAGATGCACTTCTACTTTTAAAGTTAATTCTCTTAAATTTAACATGAAATAAATCAATTTATTGCTTTAGAGTTCTTTAATATTTCCATCAAATATTTCTAAGATGACACTTAAAGCACGTTTAAGATACATTTGTAACTTTCGAAGGTGGATCATGTGCATTAACACCTATGAAACAAAGACACTGATACGGCTACACGATATGGATACGATCGGATATAACGATTCATTAATTTCTAAAAAACTAAGATACGGATACGTCTAAGGATGTGTCATTTTATTTATATATATATATTTCTAGAAAATGAGAATACTGATATGTTGAAGATACATTTTCTTTTTCTTTAAAAAAAATCTAGGATATAGATAAATTTAGCATACAAGTTGATAACAATAACACAAAATAGAATACAAACACTAAAATACAATACAAAAAAAAAAAAGCAACATCTAAGATGTTGAAGTACAATAATTAATAAAATGCAATAGAAAATAACTTATATTACAAAGAAGAAGAAGAAAATTAGAGGGAGAAGTATGAAAATAAACGAAATTGTTGAAGATATCCAAATAATTTATATTTTGGTGGATTTTGTGGGGACTCAAATATGAATATGGAGATTAGATGATCATGTGTTAGATATGTATCTAGGAAGTATCTGAAGTATCGGTATCTGATACGTGTTTAATACGGATTCTTTGTCTCACATAAAGTATCTGTGTTTCATAGGTTAACACACTGAAGTTTTTTTCTCGAGGTTGATAGTACAAACATTATGCCAGTTGAACTACGCTCTTATTGGCAAGACATACTAAAGTTCATAACATATTAAACAGATTTGATACGGTTTTGGGCCACTTTAAAGCTATTGTAGCACCATTGAAGATTTCCATTTTTTGTATTGATTGCCTTTTTTTATTCTTGTAGGCAGGCTAGACGTTTTAAGGTTATTTCAAACCGGTTGGTTTTAACACTTTGACATTTTAGGTAAAAAGCACTTACAGAACATTTACCTTTCAAAATGCTTGTGCATTTTGCTTTCCTTGTTATATTTTTAGGTTTACGTTTAAACTTTTTCTTTTCAGGTCCGTAGCATTGATATCTCAAAAGCTGCTTTTGTAAACATACGAAGGTGAAATAGGGATGCCTTTTAGATAAATTGTTTTATTTACATTGTAATTTTTTATTTATTTATCAATTGAGACGGTAGTGTAATAAATGTATTAGGTTGATGCAAAAATACAGATAAAAAATGCACCCAACTTTTAGGTGATGGCAACGGTAAATTTCTAAGAAGGAGAGAAACCTGCAAAGCAAAGAAAAATGACTATGATGTCAAAGTGGATGATGGTGAACTCCAGAATGAAGAAGAGGTTAGGAGTTCAAGTTTCAAATGCAGATCAAGTTCAAGCTATCTCATATAGAGTTATAATAATGTATTTATAGAGAGAATAACCTAAAGTTTACTTATTCTTCTTAGGATTAGGATGAGATGAATTTTTCCTTATCCTACCTAAGTTGGGATTAGATGAGATAGTTGCAAATATGGCAATCAGGCCCAAAGTATTTACAAATATAGCATAATGCAAAAGAATTTACACATACAACAATTTAGATTTAGCTCTCAGAATCTATCAGTGATAGATCATATTGCTAATATAAACCTATCGATGATAGGATCTATCATTAATAGGAGTTTACCAACTATGAGTTCATAACGGATAGATTTTCCATATTTGCAATTCTTTAAAAATGTTAATATACACTTAATTATTGGTCGTAAAAGTGCTATCCATTGCAATCACCTTTATATGTAATTAGATCAATGATTAGTTGGCACATAGACTTATTTGAAACCAAGTCTATTTTATATGATACTTATCTTCCCTTATATTTTCCTAAATTTTAACTTATTTTGTTAAGTTCCAATTTATAACTATTAACTAGATACTTGGACGTCAACTTGGAAGTATCATTTTAAAGAAGATGAAGAAAACAAAATTCTAACAAAATAACTCTGCCTTGCATTGGTTATCCATTAATACCGTGAAATTTAGACAAACTCACCATCAACTCCCAATGTAACATTGGAGAATTTAGATCTCATTTGATAACCATTTTATTTTTTATTTTTTTGTTTTTTAAAATTAAGCCTATAGATACTATTTCTATCCCCAAATTTATTCCTTTGTTATCTACTTTTCACCAATGGTTTAAAAAATCAAACCAAATTTCGAGAACTAAAAGAAGTAGCTTTCAAAAAGTTTTTTTTGCTTTTAAAATTTGGTTAAGAATTCAACCATCATACTTAAGAAAGATACAAATCATTGTAAGAAATGTGAAGAAAATAAACTTAATTTTTAGAAATTAAAAAAAAAACGAAATGGTTACGACCTTAGTTTTTGAAATAAAATTGATATAGAAGAAATCTTCAAGATTGATAAATCTTCAAGATTGATGGGTGCTTTATTTCTTTTTTGTTTTCTCCTTTTTTTTAATCTAAACCTCCAGAGGCCGTTTGGATTGAGGTTTTCTTAATGCCCAGGAATTAAGGATGACTAGAAATTATATGTCTAGCAATAAAATTGCTAGGAATTAAGGATGACTATGGTTGTGCATGGGAAAACAATATCTGAAAATAGTATGTGTGGGAATAATTTATACCTTGAATCTGTTTGTTGGTGGGGTTCTGGGGCAACGCCCTCGAAACCTATTCAGAATTCGTAGTGAACCACATATATCTGTGTGTCGATCTTCTCTATCTCTACGTTCCTTTTTTTTTTTGTATTCTTTAATTGTCGATTTCGTAACAATACGATTACTTAAATTATCTACACGATCGTTTACAAAATACTATACGATCACTTAAATTATCTACACGATTATTTACAAAATACTATACGATCACTTAAATTATCTACACGATCGCTGAGTAACAAAATGCTATACGATCGCTTACTAAATGCTACACGATCACTGAGCTCTGCTAGACGTTCGTTGAGTAACAAAATGCTATATGATCACCTAACCAATGCTATACGATCACCTACCCAATGCTATATGATCGCTTCCCAAATGCTACACGATCGCTGAGAAACAAAATGCTACCGAATATTATACGATCGCTTACCAAATGCTACACGATCGCTGAGTAACAAAATGCTATACGATCGCCTACCAAATGCTACATGATCGTTGAGTAACAAAATACCATACAATTTCACAGCTGGAAGGAAGGAAAATCGTGGTAAGAAGCGGAAGAAGAAATGAAAACTCACACTTCTCAATAGGTATACAATTCCTTCATTTGTGTGGGTAAAAGATACCTAGGAATTGTCTTTTCCAAGGTAAATAAACAAATTCTACTAACCAAACATAGGTTTTGTAAACCCATTCCCATTCCCACCCTCTTTTCCCTCTAACCAAATGGTCCCCCAATGTCTATTACCATAGGAGACTTTTCCCGCCAATGGTTTGTCTTTCTTTGATTTATGAGTATGAATGTGAAATTCCCAATTTGTTTTACCACAACACATTTTTCTTAGCCTAGATAGTAAAGGGCCCAATATGCCTGCCTCAACCTCATAGGCCGAGGTCTCAACCCCTCTCCTTCATGGAGGCCCATATCCCATGAAACCATGACTACATGATTGAGCCTGAACCACCCTATCCAAGTCACATTCGAAATAGGACAAGAAGAATCCTAAGAGACCATAACACCACGGAAGGTCAATTGTCCTTCCACCTAAAAAAAGCTTTGCTCCGATACTTTGCAAGAGATAGGAATGGGAGTTTCTATAGTAGGCACCACTAATGTTCTATTGCAGTTCCCTGCTCGGTTTTTGACATCAACATATTGGATACAATGTGTAATTATTACATGTCAATATGTTCACTTCTACGAATAGTAATAATAATTATATATAGAAAAAAAGTAAATACATACATAGAATGCATCTCGTCCCTCTAACGCTATCACTTCATGGTTTGGTTCAAAACTTCAAATAAATGGTCTATTGAAGAAACAGATTCCGTCTGAAATCTGTATTCATCTATTGGCATTTCAAAATGGACAAAGGGTTAACTCTATTGTCCTAAATTGTTTCAAATCTACTCTGTTTTGTCAATTTTTCAAAGAACATTATTCTTCTCAGTAAACCCATTTAGAGTGCCTTTTTTAATGCAGCTCTCACCATACCAAAATTCAACCAAACTCACCAAATAGACTTCCTTCCAACTTTATCAATAATTCCCCCCACTGTGTCACGTGCTACAGTGCTAATCTCTACCATATATGGATTGCCCAACCATAAGAACAGTTTTCTACACATAAAAATGAAACAACAGCATCAATTTCTAACACCAATCAGAATCAAATGTTTTAATCACACTGAGATACAATTTCCCAAGTGCAATAATACACAGCACAAGAATTTGAACTTTTCAATGGACCACTACAACTTTCAAGAATCAATGGATATTTGCTAGCTTTAAGCCAGCTTCCCCAGATTTGGAAATGACAAACAAAACTTTTAATAAAGCCAACTATACCAGTCACCAACTATATCATTTCTCATCTTACAGCATAAACTAAAAGAAAATAAATGGAAAAAAAATATAAAACTCAAGTTAGGCAGAGATTCCAAGTATATTTCCATATCCAAATAATCATGAGTCATTTCTGAAGATTTAATGTTCTTGTACATGTGAATAAGGTAAAGGGAATTTTTCAAACTTACACTGAGCAGTATCTGACCTCATTGCTAGCTCATCCTCCAGCTCATTCTCACTTTGCTGATCTGGCATGAAAATTAGAAACCATACAAATATGCTTTATTTCTATTAGCCATCTTGATGTTGTTAACTATCTTTTCTAATGATCTCTTTCTGCCAGAATGTCGAGGTTATGATGGGTACTAATCTATTTGTTGCTTGAACATTTACTAGAACAATGTATAAACCTAAAGTAGTGAAGAAGCTACAATTTGTCCCTGATAGGAAGCCATTTCATTGATGGAAGACGAGAAATAAATAAAAGGAGGGCAAAATTATCGACAGTACATGGCCAAACAGCATGAAGAACAATTGTTTGGAAGTTAGATAAAACTTCTTTTTTCAGTGAAGGTGCTTTATGGGAAGAACATGTAAGGTTCTTGGGCTGGAAAGAACTTCAAACTAATTTTGATTTGTTACTAAGCACTTCACGAGGCGCTTATATGATTAAAAATTAAAAATGCTTACTCTAGAAACACCCTAAACACACCCTCAGTTTTCAAGGAAGAGAAGGGAAAGGAAAAACTTGCGAGCTAGACTATATCTGAACAAACCCAAGGG
Organism: Benincasa hispida; assembly: GCF_009727055.1. Classification (NCBI taxonomy): domain Eukaryota; kingdom Viridiplantae; phylum Streptophyta; class Magnoliopsida; order Cucurbitales; family Cucurbitaceae; genus Benincasa; species Benincasa hispida. The sequence goes on along the minus strand of NC_052358.1, from coordinate 60,690,297 downwards.
AAAAAGACAAGTTCCAATAAAGTTACAACTACTATATTGCAGTAACATTATTCACTAGAAAATTTCCGAGCTAACATATTAATCATCAGTATACTCATATACACACAGTTGGGTACGATTATGAAGTCTACCTATTTTGGACAAAAATCCCGTTCAGAATCAGGTGTTTGTTGCAAATGATACATGCCAAATGATTTTTTCTCTAAAAGGTAGAGAAAAGTAGGCCACGCAGTATCAAGAGCAAACCAAACACCCCAAATAGTCAAGTCCCAGTTCCAAATTTACACCATCCAATGGCAAATATTCCACAATAAAATTTACTCATGATGGAAAAGTGGAATTACTTCACGCTAATGAAAAAGAAGTTCATATTCATTAGTGTGAAAAGCAATGAGTGGAAAAGCACAAAAATAGTTTCCACTTCATTATGATACGCACACGGACTCAGAACAGCAAAATTCAGCCAGTCAACATGAACGTGAAAAGATATTAAAGAAAAAAACAGCATTGCATTTACTTGGAAGTTATCTTCTGCATGCTCTAACAAGTAACAGCTTTTGCAGGCCACCAAGTCATATAGAGTACCTATTTGTTGAAGTCAATATATCCTAATAATTACTTTAATAGCTTGATCTTTATAACTCATGCATAATTTGTATTGCATCCTCTAAAAGGGAGGGTAGAAACAAAGCTCTACAAGAGAGGCACACCAATTATTCTATAAGATTTCAACTGATTGAACTCACTCACTAAAGGGTGTTAAAATAAAAGCAAGAAACTATTATAGGCTTCCCAGCTGAACCTTAAAAACTATATAAAGTTGCCTCTCTTAGATAGATCGATACCATCCACCATCATCAATCAAAGCAGCACTCTTATTTGATTACTGCCTCTCACTTTCAACAGAAAACTACCTCGTTTTCATTTACATAGGAAGAACTGAAGCCTCCACCAACAGTCCGGTTTTGAATAACATCTAAGAAAAATTTGGTCAAAAAAGGCTCATAGTTGGGCATTTTCGCATACCCAGGTAAATAATTAATGTCAATCACAAGGTACCTATTATGATCACTACTGTCTCTAATCAGATCAAAGTTAAAAAGCCTAAGCCCTGTTGCTTCCCGCAACCCAGCTGCCACATTCATCACAAATTCCAACGATGGCATTTCAACATTACCCTCGTCGTCCCCTTGAGCTCCTGAATTCGAAATCTGCGAAAAACTCGAAACCGCATCCAATTTGTGGACCTCCTCCGGCGCAATGTCCGGCAGTGATTTCCTCGTTACGCACACCACGCACTCCCCTACTACATAAACCTTGAATACAACACCGCCATGGTTGACAAATTCCTGCAGCACAATCGGGGCATGTAATCCTTTCAATCCGCTATCATTCGACACCAAACACAATTGATGAGACTTGGGAGTGCCATCGGATTCCAGGGGCTTAGCAATTACAGGGAATTTAAGCCCCAAATCTCTAAACGCATTCAACCCATCTTTGATCACGACATCTAAATCATTCACTACGACTTGCTTAGGTGTTTCAATCCGCTCATCCCCTTGAGAAACTTTCACCTCCTTCACAACTTGAAGCATGGAATCGCGATTGAGGAGCCGCGAGATTAGCTCCGGTGGGTCGACGATGACAACATCGGGGAACTGCGAAGTGAAATCCTTCAATTGCTGAACCCACGAGGGATCGTAGAGCTTGTGGATGATGCAGTGGAAAGGGGATTGGTGAATGAGAGGGAGAAGAGGGTCAATGCGTACAAAGTCGATGCCATGGAGTTTGGCATAGTCGACAAGAGAAGGGAGGATGAAGGAACGCTCCTTTTTGAGGGAAAGGGCATAGCCAATTCGGAAGCGTGGGGAAGACATGGATGGGCGAAAGGGTTTTTGAGAGATGGGAAAATGGAGGAGAAAATTGAGGGAAAGTAGATGGAGAAGGGGAATTTTGGATGGCAGAGGACAGGGAAAGTGGGAAATGGTAAGAAAGAAGAAGAGGGAAATTGGACTTTATATAGTCAAGTGTTGGAAGACAAGTGTATGGCATTGCCAATCTTGGGTAGTGAAACTAAGTGAGTATTTATTAGGGGATGAGAATTAGTTTCTTCGTTTATGTCATTACCATTCTCGCTCTCTCTCGTTCTTTTTTCACTCACAAAATCACTTCTCTTTGTCACTCTTATTTACTAAAATTGATCGCGAAAATGGATCGCGTTTACTCGTCATATCAGAGAAGAAGATAACACGTATAGAAAGAAAAAAAAAAGGGAGAAAGACGAGACAACGTTGGAGAAGAAGAGGAAAAAAATATATCAAGAAAGGAAGGGCAATACCGTAACTTCACGTGGTCATAACATCAATAAAGGATCATTTGACATTTAAAAGAGAAAAAAATTGCGTCATTTGTCATTTTAGATCTTTAAAATAGATTTTTTGTGCAATATTCTCAATCCTTTATCCTATATATGGTCAAACTACAAAAAGAAAGGAAAATGAAAAATGTGGGGATAGTTATAACTATTAAACTTACTAGAAGTGTTGCTATAATGTGATGGTAAATTTTAAATTAGTTGTTCTTAAGCTTGAACAGATAAGTGGAGTACTAATGACGACAAGGTATTGCAAGGTGATTAGATTGTGTTACAATTAAAGTCGTTTTTTTAAGAAATAAAAAAATGTTAAACTATTTATAGAAATAGCAAAAACAAAATTGATCCGTTTCTATCACTTATAGACTTTGATTAGCTTTGTCAATCTCTATAAAAAAAGATTAAAATTTTAGGTATTGCAAGGTGATTAGATTGTGTTATAATTAAAGTCGTTTTTTTAAGAAATAAAAAAATGTTAAACTATTTATAGAAATAGCAAAAACAAAATTGATAAGTTTCTATCACTTATAGACTTTGATTAGCTTTGTCAATCTCTATAAAAAAAGATTAAAATTTTGTTATTCTGGGTAGATAGTTTGTTTTATTATCTTTGAAAATCTGCCATTTTTCTTTTTCAATTATTTTCTTTTGTTTTTGTGTCATTCTGAGTTTTGAGTCGTGTTGCACCGTAAAGGCCTTAAGTGCATTTGAAACCTACAAGTGTGTTTGTGCATGAAAAACCATGACTTGTTGTCACGTGAGCAAAGCTTGTCATAAAGAGGCAGAGGAAGATGTGACGGGAATGGGGCATAAAAAGGAGGGAGCAGAGAGAAAATCATCTTCATTTTTCTCGATTTTTGGTAGCTAAGATTGAAAATGACATTAAAAACCTTCTAGACTTATTTCTTAAACCTTGGAGGTAATAATAGCTTTTCAAAATTTAATGTACATATTTATATAAAACAAAACTATATAGCCAATAATAATAATCATAATCCTACATGGATTCTATTTTTTATTTAGAATATAGTGTGATAATTGTAGAGATTCTAATACTTAACCTCTTTGAAGCATACTAATATTTTGATGTTAAATTTTTCTTACGTTGACTCTAAGATGAGACTTATTACGGCTGAAAATAAATTACAGAGTCAAGTGCAAAACTCATTTAAGGCCGAAAGCTTAAAGAACATCGAAGTTAAAGGTCTAATGAGCAAAGTCTGAGCTAAAGATGAGGTTAGATCCACCAATTTAAACTGACACAAAGAATAGGAGATTAGCTCTATAAGAGATCAGTTGATAAGATATCATACAACCAATTCTTAGAAGATAAGGTCAAAGATAAATTTCAAGCTTAGACTTTATGATCGACTCCTAGTAGGAATTGACCAAGGCCATTTTGCCCTAAAATATGGTTGAAGTTGTAAGCCAATGACATTTGGGCTAGTCGAGGTGCTAAGGTCATTTGGCTAACCTCAAGGCCATTGAGACATATGGTCAACTAAGCCCATATGGGTTTGATAGCCAACTCATGAGGATCAACTACAACTCCTATCATCATCTCAAGTTAGCAACTCATCAAAAAATCAATTGTAGATTGAATATCTGAGTTCAAAGGAAATTGTAAAAGCATAGGAGCGGCAATGATTCAATCACTAGGGACAATAAGATGCGATTACTTAGAGCGTAAATGGTACAACTGTTTCAGCTAACTCTTAATGGCCCAAGAATTACGACAAGATTCTCAAATAGATTTATACGTCCGACCTTTTATTAAGAAACTAGATTTTTTTAAAAAAATAATGAAAAGTAACAAATCAAATGATGTGTCTAAATACACAATATTATTTTTCTACTGTCTAGTCTTGAGGATTTGATTTTGTATGGCTTGACACCACATCAATACCTAACTAGTTCTTTTATTTTATAGTGATTTTCCATTACATAAATGTATTGCTAACCTTTGGCATGAAAACAACTCAACAAAGAGATGATAGTATTTTGTTGTGGTGAACAATTCTGAAATTAAAATGATGATCAAAGATCCATTGATTCTAAATAACGCAGACAATCAAAGATATACCTGCATTTGATATTGTTAGAATGAAAGACCCAAGCATTTATTCCACCAAGCAAGAGTGACTGGATGTGAATTGAACTTTGTTTTTCTTTTTGTTTATATTTCTTTGGTTCTAATTATAAAAAATATAGGTAAATTAAATAACTATTTATTTTCGTATATAGTATAGCAAACCCAAACATCTAGCCCATAGAGAAAATTTTCAAAAAGTTAAAAGGCATCCTTCCCTTCAACTACTCATTGTCAAGTAATGACTATTAAATATTAAACTTGTTTGAGATTTTCTCTTTTATTTATAACGATATCAATATACACATAGATGATCGAAAGTACATACAAAAATACTTTCGTGTATTTAGTTTTTAATTAATTTCATAGTAATTAACTATTTTAAATCTTTTTCTAAAAAATATATTGAATCCTTAACAATTGTAATGTAAATAGAAAGTATATGTTTTCTAAACATAAAATGTAAACAACAAATGTAAACTTCTATTTATTGACTCATTGTGTTACGAAATAGACAATCAAAGAATACAAAAAACATAAAAACAATAGTGAATCGAAACAAAGATTTACGTGGTTCACTAACAGTGTATCAGCTACGTCCACGAGATAAAGGAAGAACAATTTTATTAAAGAGAATAATTACAAATTACAAATGAATAACACTTCTAAAATTAGAGAGTTTATATAGTACACTCCTCTAAATCTTGTACTTAGTTATTCGAAGCGTCATATAACAAATTCAAGACATTCCAACACATTGCTAGTCATCAATATCTTTTTTTTTTTTTTTTTGGTAACATGAAAATGCATGCACATATACTATTGATTAGTTCGAAGTGAAAGCTTTGATTCTTATTAGTGCATGAAGATATGCTATTGATTGATTTGAAATCCAGTAACATATAATTCTTTATAACTGAAGTTCGTTTTAATTAAACAATTTAATTTTTAAGAACCTTTGTATGAGGTTGAGTCTCTAGATAAAGATGGGGAAGTATTTGCCATAGCTAAGAGAAGTTGTAAAACCGTAACGACGGTGGTGCTTACGAATACCATGTATTTGCTTGCAAATACAAGGTATTTAGGTTTTAAGTGATAATCAATAGCATGTGAATATAATATATTTGCTTTCGAATATAAGATATTTGTGCTTTTAGAGATAATCAATAGTGTGTGTTCTTAATTTAATTTGATTGTTGTGAGTTGTTGTTAACTACCTTACACTTTTTCTCTCTCTTTTTTTTTCTACTGTATTTTTATTAGTTTTGAGCTCATCTGAGATTTTGGTTATTTTTGTTTTCATTAAGTTTTTTTTTTTTATCAGATATTTTGTTTGGGTATCTTAGTAACGTGATAAATATTAATTAAAATGAGAAAAATGGTTTGGCTATTTATCTAATAAAAGAATTCTTTTGGCCTTATTTCAAAATTGCCATATAAATTTGGCCATTTCTGTTGTAATCCTATTCAATTTTTGGTTCTAAAGCCTTATTTGAGTTAAATTGAGATCGATTTAATTTTAGGGACAGTTGCAAATATAGACATTAAACCAAAAGTATTAGAAGATATAACATAATGTAAAAAAAAATGCAAATATGACCAAATTTAAATAGTCTATCAGTGATAGACCATATTATTGGTAGGAGTCTATCAGTGATAGACCATATCATTTGTAAGAGTCTATCAACGATAGAAGTCTATCGCTGATAGACTTGTCTATATTTGTAATTTTTTTTAAATGATGTTAGACACTTGATTATTATTCCTAAAAATGCTACCAATTGCAATTACCCTTAATTTTATTGAGACAGTCGGGATTATTAGGTTGAAATTAAGGAAGAGTTTAGGCTTGAGAGTGCGGTTCTAGGCATTGACTTGGTCAAAAGTCATCTATGTAGTAGAACCTGTAGTTGTAATACCAGTTTCTTTCCCAACAAGAGCATGAAATTGTTTAAACATTTGTAATGTCTGATATTTTGTTTTCAACTTATAAACTCACATTTTTCTTAGATGGCCATCAATTAAAAAACGTCACAAAATATGACGTACCTCCAAGTGTTTTTATTTTCATAGGACCAGATACATCAGAATGTACCCAGTCTAATACATTTGATTTCTTTGAATGCTGAGATGAACTTAAAAGTAACTTTTGCCTCCTTTCTTGCCAAACAACAAGAATACCTTTTTAGGAGTGCATTCTTTATATGCTTTTTCTTGGCTAATTTTTTCAAACCTTCTCAATAATGTGATTAAGTCTTTTATGTCAAAGCTCAACACTCGCTTCATCATCTACTGTATTTATATCACAATTAGTGATCTTAGCCTGCATATAATATAATATATTTATCTTCTTTAGTTATCACCATAGAGCCTTTAGTAAGCTTCCATTTACCGTTATAGAAAGTATTGCAGAAACCCTCTTCTTCAAGCTTACCTACATAAATTAAATTCATGCGAGTTTCATAAATGTGTTTCACATTTTTTCAAAATCAACTTAAAATCATTTTTGTTCTCCAAGTGTACATCTCTGATGCCAAGTGTTTTTGTTGATCCATCATTATGCATCCTAACACTGTTGAAATTACCAAGTGTATAGGATGCAAAGAAATCTCTCCTAGATGTAGCATAAACTGAGGTGCCATTGTCAACACACAACTTTTGTTGTGTAGCAAGATTTATAACATCACCATCGAATAAAATGTAAAAATATTTGATGGCTATAGCAACTGTGTTTGGATCACTATCATAATCATTCTTCTTTTCCTTTCCTTTATCATTTTTATTTCCTCTTAAATTTTTTTATAATACTTTTATATATGCTCTTTTGCACCATAGTATTGGTACTCATTTACTAACCGGCCGCTCGTACTTTTGCCTCTATCTTTTCCCATTGGACCTTTACTCTTACTCTTTGTCTTCCTTTCAGTAATTAGAACATCTGACTGTGAAGAAGATCCCTGTTACTTTCTCCCCATCTCATAGTCTAATACACCGCTTTTTACTAAGTCCATAATTAGTACTCCATTCGGGGCTGAGTTCGATTAGGAACTTTTAAATGTCTCCCACGAGTCCAACAATGTACCAAGAAATCATAACCCATGTATCCATCCTCAAACTTGATATTCATCCTAGATAACTGATTAATGATACCTTGGAATGTATTCAAGTGATCTAACATGGGTATTCCATCTTGATACTTCAACATCGTCATTTGTTTGATTAGAAACATTTTATTATTACCAGTTTTTGGGGCACATAACAACCCAAGCTTATTCCATATAATCCATGCATGAGTTTCTTCACCAATATGGTTTAGAGAATTTTCTTCTATCTGAAGTCTCATAATTCCACGTACTTTTCTATGGCATATTTGAAGGATCTCATATCGATGAGTTTCATCAGCGTGTTCGGATCGCTCCGATCTCACAGTGACCGAAATACAATATTATACATTCAACACATACAATTATGCAAATAAATCTAATTATTGGCATGCTCAGAACAAGATAAATAACAAAGAGACAGAGTTCCATACCAGTTGAAGACTACCTTCAAACTTCAGAAACCAATGCAGCGGAACCCTCTAATAGATCTACTAACGCCCGGTGGGAACGTCGACTACAGTAGCACGATCAACGCGAACACGAATGCCGTAATGGGGACAACACCACCACTAATGAGCCCCGAGTTTTCTCGAAGTGAAAACCCAAAGGGTGGCCTTTGGTGAATTTGGTAGAGGACGGAGGAAAAACGAGTCATGTAGGCGATAAGCAAGTGGGAGAGAAGACAACGCTATCGTATAGCAAAAGTGCTTATCACATAGAGAAGCTACACGATCGTAGAAAACGTATACGATCGTTTAGTTAAATCGCGAGGTGGACGATCGTTTAGCAGAAAAGCGACTATCGTATAGGCTCTCGAGCGATCGTTTTACAAAACACCAGCGCGCTTTCATGAAATCTTTTGGGCGATTGACGGATTATCGATTGCACTATTAAAAAATGAAAACTTTTTTCATTTTAACTCATTGGTTACCATAACCGATGCTGCCCGCTAACCTACGTCCGAACGTGGAAAAAAGATTAATTATCATATAATTAATCAATTAATTAATTGATAAATATAATCATATTATATTTATATCTTATAGTTTGATATCACATATCTACTATAGTATTTTCTCCTCTACTTGATATAAATCATATTTATGAGATAGAATGCTGTAATTTAGTTTTATGCATAATCTGTTCTTGTTGACTGTAAATATATTTCTTCAATCGAAATGGGTTTTGGACGATTCGCTTTTGCTCAAAGGTTCTCTATCAAAAGAGTTCCTTCAATTGGTATCAGAGCCAAGTTATGTTCCTTCATTTCAAGAAATCAGCAGAATGGTGTATCAGAAAGGAGAAATCGAACCCTATTGGGCATGGTTCGATCTATGATGAGTTACGCTTCTTTATCTAACTCGTTTTGGGGCTTTTCAGTAGAGACTGCAACTTATATCCTAAATTGTGCTCTCTCCAAGAGTGTTGCTAGAACACCTTTGGAGTTGTGGAATAGTCGTAAAGCTAGTTTATGTCATTTTCATATCTGGAGTTGTCTAGCACACGTGCTTGAGGCTAATCCTAAGAAATTGGGAACCACATTCGAGGTTATGCCTATTTGTAGGCTACCTCAAAGGAATGATAGGAGGTTATTTTTATGATCCTAAAGAAAACAAAGTGTTTGTATCGACAAATGTTACTTTTCTTGAGAAGGATCATATAAGGGAGCACATACCTAGAAGCAAAATCGTGTTGAATGAGCTTTCCAAAGAAACTATTGAATCTTCAACAAGAGTTGTTGAAGAGCCTATTACCTCAACAAGAGTTGTTGATGTAGGTTCATCTAGTAGGTCAAATCCACCTCAAGTGTTGAGGGAACCTCGATGTAGTGGGAGGGTTACGAACCAACCTATTCACTATATGGGTTTAACTGAAATCCTAGCTATGGTAGCTGATGGTGAGGTTGAGAATCCATTATCTTATAAGAAGGAAATGGAGGATGTTGACATAGATGAATGGATCAAAGCCATAGATCTCTAAATGGAGTCTATGTACTTCAATTCAGTTTGGGATCTTGTAAACCAATTTGATGGGGTTAAACCTATAGGTTGTAAATGGATCTACAAGAGAAAACGGGGTTCTGATGGGAAGGTGCAAACCTTCAAGGCTAGACTGGTGGCAAATGGTTATACTCAGCTAGAAGAAGTCGACTATAAGGAGACTTTCTCGCCTGTTGCCATACTAAAATCTATCCAGATCCTTCTATCAATTGCCTCATATTATGACTATGAGATACGACAAATGGATGTCAAGACTGCTTTTCTGAATGACAATCTTGAGGAGACCATTTATATGGTGCAACCTGAGGGATTCATAGTCCAAGGTTACGAGCAAAAGTTTTTCAAACTTAATTGGTCCATTTTTAGACTGAAACAGGCATCTCGATCTTGGAATATAAAGTTTGATACTGTGATACAATCTTAGACTTTGATAAGAATGTTGATGAGTCTTGTGTCTACAAGAAAATCATCAACAGTTCACTAGTTTTCCTTGTGTTATATGTAGATGATATCCTACTCATTGGGAATGACGTAGGCCTACTAACTACAGTTAAGAACTGGCTAGCAACCCAATTCCAAATGAAAGATTTGGGAGAGGCTCAATTTGTTCTTGGTATTCAGGTCTTTCGAGATCGTAAGAACAAAATGCTAGCACTGTCTCAAGCATCGTATATTAACAAGATGTTGAAAAAATATTTGATCCAGAACTCTTAGAGGGGCCTATTGCCTTTCAGGCACGGAGTTACATTGTCTAAAGAATAGTATCCTAAGACACCTCTAGAGGTTGAGGAAATGAGACGGGTCCCCTATGCATCTGCCGTATGCATTTGATGTACGTGATGTTATGTACTAGACCTGACATCTGCTATGTAGTGGGGATAGTCAGTAGATATCAGTCTAATCCAGGATATGATCACTCGACATCCGTCAAGAACATCCTCTACTATCTTCAGAGAACGAGGGACTACAAGCTTGTGTATGGTTCTAAGGATTTTATCCTTACAGGTTACACTGACTTTGATTTTCAGACTGATAGGGATTCTTGAAAATCCGCTTCAGGATCAGTGTTCACTCTTAATGGAAGGGATGTACTATGGCGAAGCACCAAGTAGGGATGCATCGCAGAATCCACTATGGAAGCCGAGTATGTAGCGACTTGTGAAGCTACTAAGAAGACTGTTTGGCTCAGGAAATTCCTGATTGATTTGGAAGTTATTCCAGACATATCAAAGCCCATCACCCTTTATTGTGATAATAGTGGTGCTGTGGCTAATTCCCGTGAACTTAGGAGTCATAAGCACGACAAGTACATTGAGCGGAAATATCATCTCATCCGAGAGGTTGTGCATCGAGGGGACGTGATTGTCACGAAGATAGCATCGAAGCACAACGTTGTTGATCTGTTTATGAAGGCCCTCACAGCTACAGTGTTTGAGGGTCACCTGCAGGGTATGGGTTTATGGGACAGACCATGGCTGGACTAGGGCAAGTGGGAGATTTTGTACTGGGCTTGTTTATGCCCTAGTTTATTTATTTTTTTTCGTGTACTTGTAATTTGATTATCTTGTACACCCCACTAGCTTTAGGAAAAGTGGGAGATTATTGGGTTTATGCCCTAAATCTCGTAGGGTCCTATAGTTTGTAAATACTTGTATGAACAAACATTTCAGTTATTAATAATATTTGATATTTTATTCACTTCTGTCTATAAAATATATGATATTTTAGTTGCATTAACCACAAACCAATAAACAAACATCCAAGGTTATCGTTGTAACTTAAACATGTATGTGGAGACATATAGGTAGATCATGTTTAAGTGATAACCTAAATGGTCTGTAGTATATGGATAAGGTTGGGTACTTTATCCTGATGACACTACGATAGTACTACAAATGACCTAATCCTGATCATTCATGTATTAGACATGCGAGCAAGGATATTCTATATAAAAGAGTTTGTATAAGATCGGACCATAAAATGTTTAGTCTTGTAATATAACACCATTCATAATTGAGACTTTCATTCACTAGGATGACCATAGGTAACATGACTTTAATCCTGAGTAAGTTGTGAACTCCTGCCTATGAGGGCAGTCCTTTGATTTGCATGGGTGAAAGGGACCAGATCGCGGACTCAACAAGCCTATCATTTTTTAGGATTCGTCTAATTGGGAAGTTAGGAACTCAGTTACACAAGATGAAATTCATTCCTTCCATGAAACAGGGGTAACTAGATAAATTGCTTCCTTAAGAGCTGATTCTGGATGTTGAACAATGTCAGGCCACACCCTCTCCTGGCCTGAGAGGGGTTTAATCATAGTGGGACTATGATATATTATTCATTAGAGGGACCAGTGGTACTTAAGAAATTAGATGTAACTATAGGGGCAAAACAATAATTTGGTACAGCTGTACTTACGAGTGATTTGTGAAGGGTCATTGTACTGTTGATTGGTTATATCCAATGGTCACATAAATATATCTGTAGTGCGAATAGTGCAGCTTTCGGTCATTAGTGGAGTGTTTAGCAGTTAACGGATGGTGGATAATGTGATTAAAGAATTTAACTAGTTATTCATGCATTGTTGGAGCTTCAAGGTACAAGTCCATAAGGTCCCCTTGGAAGCTCAATGAATTTAAGTTGAGAATCAATTTTTGAGTTAATTTGAAATGTTCAAATTAATAAGAGGAAATTTCATTATATAGGATATAATTCAATTAATTCAATTATATATGATATAATTGACATAATGTATTCGATACATTATTGTTTATTTGAAGGAACAAATATTTGAATATGATTCAAATATATTTTCTATAAATAAAATTCATAGTTGTTAAATTTAGTATAAATATAATTCCATAAAATGGAGAAAAAGAACTATGATTTATATATTGTATATGATGCAATATTAAAACTATAGGTTATAAATATAATATGATAAGTTGGTTATCATATTCATTTATTATTTATTATTTATTTGATAATTAACCCTTTTTCTCTCTAACCACCCCTTAGTGGGAAGTTATTCAGTTTTATGGCATTTATGGGATAAATGAAATATGATTTTATTATTCCAAGTTGCTGAGTTACTCGATAGAGATCTTCTAAACAATAGACTTTGAGAAACTATACGATAGCTTCATCACCTACACGATCAAGAGACTTGTCTATACAATAGCCTTGCTTCCTCGATCGTCTTCCTCCTCCAACTCCAAACTCCCTTCTAATCAAAATTAGCTAGAGCCCACCACTTTTAGATTCTCACATCGAGAATACCAAGGTCACTAAGTGGTAATGTCCCTGTTTGGTTCGAGTTTCTCGTTGTTGTTTGCTGCTGTTCGAGGAGAGTTCGTGACTTGTTTGTCGCGTTCGTGAACGAGTTAAATTGAGGGATTAACGCAAAGAAGAGTTCTTTGAAGGTATAGTCTCTTAACCCTTTGTTATTATGAGATAACATGCTGTAATTTAGTTTTATGCATAATCTATTCTTGTTGACTATAAATGTATGTGTTCAATTGAAATAGGATTTCCTTCACTAAACCTTAAGTCACCATGAAAGCTCTAGAAAGAGACCTTTAAATTCTGGCGTAGAAGGCAACCACACCTTCACTATCATGTTAGATGATTCATCAAGTTTGTTGAGACAAACCATCCAAACAAAGCTATGAAAACTTCGTCATCTATTCCATGTCAGGACCATCTTCATCAAGTCTATCATAGACAAACCAATCAAATACTGAGCTATGAAGATTTCATCATTATTCATCAAGTCCACCCTAGAACCACCCATATAACGGACTATGGACCATCAAGTCTATTGCTACAGACCACCCAAACAAAGGGCTATGGACCATCGAGTCTATCATAATAGACCACCCAAACAAAGGGCTATGAAACCCTATAAAGGTTTAAGCCCCATGTTTACTGATGATTCTAAAATTATTTTCCTTGTTAGGCCTTTGGTTAAAGGATTAGCCAAAATTTTCTCATACCTCTCATATACCAAGGAAATAACTCCTCCCTTTAGCAATTGTTTCACAGCTCCATGTCTAAGACGTATATTGTTGGATGGACACCATCACGCAGTGGAAGGGAACAGGATCCATAAGCACTCTAATTCATTAATTTTGGTTGAAAAGAAACATGCTAAAAACAGAGTATAATGGGTTTCAAGAACATACCTTGGCTGAACCAACGAAATCTCTATTTCCAGCTACAAAATCCTCTGAATCCTTGTGTAGACCACCACAAGATCTTTCCTACTATCCTCTCGATGCTCTAGATTGAGTTGGTGCTCTAGATTCAAGTAATAGATATGTTCAATAACATCTTTATTGAATTTTTAGAATAAGCTCCATTGTTTACATACCACGAGTTTTAGGACATAAAACCCAACAAACTCCCACTTGGACTAACACTCCAGTGGTAACTTATACATTCGATATATAAGACTGAGTTTCTGAGTTTTATAGAGAAATACAATAAACTAGGGCATCCCATATCATCTTTTACCATTTGATATCTCTATACCCGATATTTCTCCCACTTGCCCTAGGTTATCTGGTATTCCTAGTCCTACTAGGTAATTCTCAAGCGCTTTAGCCGAGAGAATTATTGTAAATATTTTAGTATATAATAGGCTTTTGATAAAACTATAAAAGGACTACATCTTAATCTCAATAATGGCCAGGAAGCACACTTTCCTCCCATTACATTGAGCTATTCTCAACTCTTCGAGCAAGATGCATCTGACCTGTCTTAACAACTCTTTGTTAACATTAAACTTTCTATACTTTGATCTAGCCATTATATTTGAATATCTACAAATGGCTTTTAACAATTTTATTCTCAATAGAGGTTGCTAGAACAAATATAATTTTTGAAAATGAACATTTCATTTATCCCAAATATATATATACTTTGTTCTATACAAGTTTTAAAAATTAAGAACAAGTAGCAACTTCTCCCACTGGATGAACTGAGCAAATGTTCCCAGGGTCAAGTTAGCTTGGTTACCTTTTCTCTGCTCTCTTCTCGACAAGATATTGAGGGTAGTGTCTCCTCCAGTGCCCTTCATCGTTGCAGTGGAAACATTTTCCTTTACATTGCTATCCTTGCCTTTCAATCCAGTAGGCTTCTTCTTCCCTTTCCCTTTGCCTTTCTTTACAAGAATACTCTTATTCTTTGAAGAGGAAGCAACTTCAGGCTTGGAGGACATTCCTCATTTCTTGGCAGTAGTAACATTTACTTCTGAAATTAGACCCTTTGTTCTCAACATTGTCTGGTAAACCTGTAGCTCATTCAGTAGAGTAGTCAAATTTTATTCATTAATGCATTCAAAAATTGCAGAAAACTCTTCAGAAGAGATTCTAGAATAAAACCAACTTGACTTCTCTCGTCTGTGACAACACTGTTTACTTCTGTCACATTAAAGTGGACCATCATGTCCAGGACATGTTCACAAACATTGGTCCCCACTTTGATGCGACTGTTGTAAACGTACTTCATGGCATCCCTCACAGAGATTCTATAATCTCTTTGGCAGTACTCATATCCTCATGCTTCTTTTGTCTACATATCAGATAAGTTGGTGAGGATATAAGCACAGACTATATCAGTAGCCTTGACCCATCTGTCATATATATCCCGAACATTTCGGTTTATGTTAGAGCTAGGAATGGGAGGAAGTTCTCAATTAAGACAAACCGCAAATTGTCTATCACAAGTATCGTATTCAAATTTGATTTCCAATTCACATAATTATCCCCAATAAATTTATCTGACGCCAACACTTATATTATTGAACTTGTCATTTTGAAATTAAATATCCAATCAAATTTTATCAATTTTAATAATTCACCCAAGATTATTCTTTTGCAACAATACTACATCAAGACATTCTTGATTAAATACTACCTCCAAAATAACTCATATTCTGATAGTCATTTAGGTACCACTTTTGGTCAGACATTATTAAAAATTAATAATTCTATAAGTGTAGACCCACCATTTTCGGATCTTATAGAATGGTATGAGTATTGCTTCGAAATGGAAAACAATACCCAAGACGGAACTATAAAACCCTATTCATTTTACTGAAGTCTGGGTTGTTCTGAATCCTATGTTACAACTCTCTGTGGGGATAGCCGTCGTTAAACGACTAGCAAAGGGCCGCTTAAAACTAACCAGTAGGATAAGAATCTCACTGGTTCAGACAATAAAGGAGCACAGCAGGAAATATTGTTGAACTTTCCTTCACCCACTTACTATGAACTACTTCCTCCGTTCACCTTGGTATTGACGCATACATCCTCTTTTCGAAGGGAGGTCACTCCCAGGGTGACACGAAACATCATATGAATCTCATGGTGTGAACTATGTGGAGACGTGGCAGTTGAAATCGTACACTGGATTTTTGTTCGAACAACTTCCCCTTATTCACCTAAATCTAAATTTAAGCTAAAAATACTCTCCGAAGGGAGGTCACTCCCAGGGTGACACGAAGTGCCGCTTAAATCCAGACTGTGAACTCTTAGGGGCGCAAGAGCTAAGAATAACATACCATGTATATTATTAATCTCCTACTGATGTTTTCTAATAACTCTATCATATAGAAGTTATTCACTACCACTGAAGTGTTCTAACGTTTGGGTAACTACATACTTAGGTTCTTTTCAGGCTAATTAAAAATAACCCTAAGTCTATGTGGTTTATCCATGTATAACTCTTATAAATGGACTTAAACCTACGATATCTAGGTGATAAATCCTTTTATTACCTCACATCGCTCATGGATACTCATAAAACTGGTTACCAATGCTTAATTATTAGGCCATAATCCTCAGGTAGGAGGTGTTCCGTAGACCGTCAACTTAAATACCCCCAGCCTTCGAAAGAATTATATACTGGTTGAGTTTTTAACCCTAGTTTTATAAGTTTAACGACCTACTTTAACTAATTAAAACAAGTGGTTAACCTATGTGAGCATGCAGCTGTTCTTCGTTATGGATTTTAAATGTCTAACCCAATTTTATAACAACTTATAAAACTTTAGACATGCTAAAAATCCACAACATACAGGCATTTAATATCTAATACAATACTTATATTAAATACAAGAAACCCTAACATGCATACTATATATTATAACAAATTATGACATACTTTCATTGCATGTTGCATGCTTTCTATGGTGGGATTTTAAATCTAAATGGCATACTATATGCACATAGAAGATTTATTTAATTATAACATACATCCAATGCATAAATAATTAAATACGTACTGATATGGTTTTAGTTTTGGCAAAAACAAGCAAACAAAAGTCTAACTTATTACAAAAAACGCTTTAACACCGCTCGAACCGCTCCAAAACCGCTTGAACCGGACCCGAACCATCTGAACTTGACCAACCACAAACCATTTGAAGCTGAACTGGACCAAACCTCAAGAGAACTGGCTGAACCAGCTTCTCTTTCTCTCGCCCAAAATCTCGCTAAGTCAGAACGTTTAGCATTGACGACCATCGTCATGCGTTTGGCTTGATCGTTTAGTGTTTGCTTGATCGTTTAGCAACCAACGCCTATCGTTTAACAAAGCTACACGATTGTATAGTGTTCACCTTCTATCGTATAGTGTCATCATCTAGCGCCGGAGGATTTTACACGATCACTAAGTGTCAAACACTATCGCATAGCTCCATCGTTTAGCACCGCGTCTTAATCGTTTAGCGATTGCCCGAGGTAAGCGATCGCCTAGTGCTATCGCATAGCAATCGATGCATCGCTCAGCTGCTACTCATAGGTAAACAATCGTGTAAGTGATCGCTCAGCGCCATCGCATAGCTCTTCGCCGCATTGCTTAGCACCCGAACAAAGGTAAACGATCGTGTAAGCGATCGCTCAGCGCCATCGTATAGCTCTTCATCGCATCACTAAGCTCCAAATAAAAGGTAAACGATCGTGTAAGCGATCGCTCAGCACCATCACATAGTTCTTCGCCGCATCACTTAGCTCCCACCCGAAGCTACATGATCGTGTAGTGCCATCGCATAACAAAACAACGCATCGCTTAGCTTTAGAGGTAGACGATCGTCTAGCGCACAACACCTAAACGATTAACGCCCGAAGCTATACGATCATTTAGCTTTTCCTTCATATCGTCTAACGTATGTAGCTAAACTCGTTTAGATACTGAAGCTCAATGACGATATGAACAGAGGCTGATCGTCTGGAATTTGCAACTCAGCTCTTTAGTTTGTTTCTTCGAATTACAGCTTAATTTCAACTCTAATGACTCCAAATAAATTACAAACTCGTGAGAAGACATTAAAGCTCATTAAACAAGAGCCAATTACAAATTTAAACGGGAAATCAAAGAGAAATTAAAGGCCAAAACTCAAAAAACCATATCATTACACCAGTTTCATATTTTCATACAAAACACCCACCAAACTAGAATTAATCCGAATTGAATGCTTAGAAAATGCTCTGATACCTATTGTTGGATGGACACCATCACACAGCGGAAGGGAATAGGATCTATAAGTACTCTATTTCACTAATTTTGATTGAAAAGAAACATGCTAAAAACATAGTATAATGGTTTTCAAGAACATACCTTGGCCGAACTAACGAAATCTCTATTTTCAGTTGCAAAATCCTCCGAATCCTTGTGTAGACCACCACAAGATCTTCCTTACTATCCTCTTGGTGCTCTAGATTGAGTTGTGGGACTCAAAATAAGCTGGAATCAAAGGGAATATAGAAAAAGTTCACTGAACCAACCCATTGAAGAACACCTTCTTCATCCGAATTTTTCAACAAAAATTCAGTCGATTCTTTTTTTCTTCACTCCAATCTTTTCAATATATTGCAGACTATCATGAGATATAACTCAAGCTTGAAGTAAACAAAAGGAGAAGGTGGGTTCTTTGTGAGCAAATTGAAGATGACTTGAAAAACTCATTTTCAAGTTTTGTGTAATTTTTCAATTTCCAAAAACCTATTTTGATTTTAAAATCAAAATTTATTAATTTTAAAAATTAATTTCATAAATTAATTTTCTAATAAAATTAATAAATAATTATTTAAAAAAATTTAAATAATTCTAATTAATTTAATATCTAATATTAAATTAATTTTTACACAAATTCATCTTCATATATTTAAATCATATTTAAATATATTTTCTCCAATTCCGTTTGATTCTAATTTGAACGTTTCAAATTAAACTTGTCACACTACTCTAGAGCTAATCCATTTCCGAGCTAGTAAGGGGACCTCATGGACCTACAGATCATGGGCTCTAACAATCCGAGATTGATCGGCTAAACTCATTAAACCGATCTAACCCCCATTCGTTAACTAATGGGTTACTCCACTAAAGCTCATAGTTTGAACTCCCCTCACTGTAGATATATTATGTCCACTCGATATAACCATGATTAGTAAGTTAGCCCTTCATAGGTTGTTTGTAATAACGTTTGGATCAAATCTCTTATTTTACCCCTGAAATTACCTCTTTGTTCTTAAGTCCCCACTGATGCCCTAATGAACAATTTTTTTGTGAACCAATCACAAAAACTGAGTCCCTCCGATAGTATTACTAGAATAAGGTACCCAATCTTATTCATGTACTATATATCATTTTGACTATTTACTCGAACCTGATCCACCTTTATGTCTCACAATAAAGTTCAAGTACTCATCCAATAGTCAAGGGACGTTTAGGTTTTTTTTTTTTATTTCTATTCAAAGTAATAGATATGTTCAATAACACCTTTATTAAATTTCAGAATAAGCTCCATTGTTTACATTACATGAGTTTAGGACATAAACCCAACATATATGTCTCCTGTTACCATTATGTACACTATTCTTAGCAATACCTATGAAACCCTGTGAATCATAATGTACAGAGACTGGTACTGATGCCCCCCACAATGGTAACATCCCTTAGTAGGCTTCTAAGCCATTCAACCTCTTATCCTGCTAGTTCTAGAGTAATAAATTCAGATTTCATAGTGGATCTAGCTATGCAAGTATGTTTTGCAGACTTCTATGATTAGAGATGTCCAATTTTTCCATGGGACGGGGCCCATCCCGAACTAGGCGGGAATAGGGGTGAGAGTGTGGGCAAAAAAATCCTCATAAGCTAAATGGGGATGGGGACGAGGAATGCATTCCTCACCCCCGACCCCAGCCTCGCCCCATTCCCCGTCCCCGCCCCGGTTAGCCTCTATTTATTTATGTAATATAATTAGTTAATTGTATTATTATTATTATTATTATTATTATATAACATTTAAATTTCAAGTTGGATTGTTTATTGGTCAAGATAATGAATATGTTTAAATTGAATATTTAAATTTAGATTATATATGTGAACAATTTGATTTATATTTATCACTTTCTACTAAAAAATGTTGATTAGTTTTTTTAGGCCAAAATTTGAGTAATTTATCTTTAAATTCAAATTTTCATGTAAAACTAACCATAATAAACAATTTAATGATATAGTTAATTATTTATTTAAAATTTTACCCAAATTAGTGATTTAAATTAATTGGTTCTTTTAGTAAAAAACAAACTAACGGAGAAAAATTCCCCTCAGAGAACCTGATCCCTGCGAATTTCCAGAGGAGAATCACCCCCGATCCCCATGGGAAATTTCATGGAGATGGGGAATGAAATGGGGAGCAGAGACGGGGACAGGGAATGGCATCCCTAGCCCCACCCCACTTCGTGGACATCTCTATCCATGATACTGCTCATCCTCCGAGTAAGAATACATATCCACTTGTAGAACTGACCTCGTCATTAACCTTCTAATATAGCAGGGAATTCGTTTAAATGCAAACAGTAATTCATAGTACCCTTAAGATATCTTAACAGATGATGAAAAGTACTCCAACGATCCTTATCAGGATTATTTGTATACCTACTCAATCTACTCATAGCATATGCAATATCAGGTCTAGTATAGTTCATTAAAAACATAACACTACCTATGATCTTTGCATATACAGACTGAGATACACTATCTCCTTCATTTTTCTTAAGACTTATACTAGCATCATGTGAAGTTCTTGCAGGAGGATCATCAAAACAGTCAAATTTCTTTAGTAATTTTTCAATGTAGTGTGATTGACATACAGAAAAAATCATTTCAGTTTTTCTTATCTTAACACCAAGTATTACGTCTGCTTCCCCTAAATCTTTTATTTCAAAATGTGACAATAATCACAATTTGGTATTACATATCTTCTATATGTTTGTTCCAAAGATGAGCATATTATCAACATACAAACATATAATCACACACTCAACTCTAAAAAAACTTTGAATAAACATACGTATCTGAAAAGTTTATCTTAAACCCATTGTTTATTAAAGTATCATTGGATTTTTCATACCATTGTTTGGGAGCTTGATTAAGACCATAAAGAGATTTTTTTTAGTTTACATACTTTGTTTTCTTGACCGGCAACTGCAAATCCTTCGAGCTATAACATATAGATTTCTTCTTCTAGATCACCCTTGAGGAATGTTGTTTTTACATCCATTTGGTGAATTAGAAGTCCATGGATAGCAGCTAATGCAATCAAGGCTCTAACTGTAGCTATTTTTATTATAGGGGAATACGTGTCAAAGTAGTCAATACCTTGTTTTTGTGTATACCCTACTACTACTAATCTAACCTTGTATCTTTCAACAGAACCATCTGATGGAACTCGAACACATACGCAGCAGAATAAGGACCTAATTACACTCTAATTGCTTTTAATTTAAAGGAAAAGATGCATGCAATTGAAGGAAAAACAGTAATTAATTACCTTTGTAGCTCCCAAAAATCACTCTTCCTCGCTGAATCTCGATCCGAACTCTTCCGGACCACCACTAGAATTGACCTACTATCCTCTGGACTCAGAACCGGATTGTGGGACCCGGTGGATGAAGAAAATCGAGAGAGAGAAAGAGATGGGAAAAGAATATGGAATTTTGGTCTTGGGTGTTCCTTTTTTCAGCCCAATTTTGAAAAACTAAATTTGACCAAATTGACAAAAGTTTTTCAACCAAATTGAAAAGCCCAATTTATAGAAAAAACCATGCAACATTTACATGAAACAAATCCATAAAAACCCAACACCTATAATCCACTATCTTAGTAGGCTTAATGTCTCCACTATAAGCCAACACCTAACCCACTATTTTGTTAGTGGAATTATCCAACAAAAGTTTGGATTTTTTCACTAACTTTAGTCAAACGGCAAAATAGTCATTTGGTCAAAGTCAAACTTTGACCAAAAAGTCAACATTTTAACTTTTTATGATTTTTTTTGTGTTGACTAATTTTGACCTCCCGAGCATGAATCCACATTCATTTTCTCGAAATTCAAATCACATTTGAATATAAGGTTGGTCAACGTTTGACTTTTCAAAGTCAAAAGTCAACTCTTTGACTTTTTTACATCTTTGACAATTTCCATTATTTCCGAGCTTTCGAATATGAACGTATTCATATTCTTGATTTTTAAATCACATTTAAATATTAAAGCTGTATCTCTAAACTGAAAAACTCGACCACTATATCACATATACTTGTCAGTTTCTCTATTTTCACCTAATTCGAACAATTCGAATCATTCTATCATACTGTTCTAAGTTTATTCCATATGAGCTAGTAGGGGAACCTAATGGACCTATAGATCATGGGCTCCAACGATCTGACATTAGCTGGCTAAACTCTTTAGATGGAGCTAATCAACATTCGTTAACTAATGGGTCATTCCACTATAGTCCCGTAGTTGCACTCCCCTCACTATAGATATATTTGTGTCCATTTGATATAACCATGATTAGTAAGTTAATCCTTCACAAGTTGTTCATAATCTCGACTGGGTCATAAAGCCCGTTTTACCCCCAAGACAACATTTTGTTCCTTAAGTTCTACTGATCCTCTAATGAACAATTGGTTTAAGATCCGACCTATAAACCGAATCCCTCTCGGGCCAAGGAGAGGGTGGGGCCCTTTGTTCAAGACCTGGATTCAGTACTAAAGGGAACAACCTATCTACTATCCCTATAACGAGTAGGAGTGAATTCCGTCTTGCACCCTATGTTCCCAGCTATCCACCCGATCTTACCCCTGAAATGGGAGGCTTGTTGGGCCAACAATGATGAGCTGCCCTTACCTATGCAGATCTAAGGATAATTCTGAGTGAACAGGAGTTCATAGTTAGCTCAGGATTAAGATTAAGTTACCTAGGTCATCAATTAACGAAATAGTTAGTTTTATACATAACAGCATTTAGAACGTAAAAAGTGATTATTTCATGATTCAGTCTTATGCAAACTCATTCCATAGGATGCCCCCACTCACATATCTCTATATGAACGATTTAGGATCACATCGTTTGTACTAACTACAAAGTGGGCCGCATCCATTTTGTCCCCAAAATAAGGCGCCGAATCTTATTCATATACTATAGACCATTTTGGCTATATTTTTGAACTTGATCCACATTTATGTCACTACATAAAGTTCAAACTACATTAAATAGCCCTAGGACCTTAGTTTATTGGATTCAAGATTACAATTTCAATAACAATTTTATCGAAAAACAAAACAGAATATGTTTATTAATTTACAAACTACGAGTTTTAGGACATAAAATCCAACAAACTCCCATTTGGA
>NC_052358.1:60657906-60663610 GCF_009727055.1 Benincasa hispida | reverse complement strand
CAACTAGTAAATCATATTTACCTTGTGCTTCTTTTAAGGCAGGGGCCTGAAGACATTCCTCAGTTAAGACAAATCTCAGGTCATCTATTACTAGTGTTGAATTCAGATTTTTTTTCCATGTTGAGTAATTATCGCCGTTTAGTTTCTCGGAAGCTAAGAGTTGATCTAAAGAGCTAGTCATGCTGAAAAGGAAACATATCTTTTTTAGTAAAAAATATTAATCTTTTAAATCCAATCAAGTTTAGCAAAAAATCTAATAATGTACCCTTCATTATTATATTTTTTTTATAAAAATCAAATTCCCTTTCTTCTCACGCATCCGGCGCCCCCGCCTCAATTTCTTTTTCCTTCACCAAAGCCTACCTTCAATTGCCATCGACGCAATCACAGCATCTCCTGCCGCCGACTTCGACTAGCATCTCCCACCGCCGACCTCGACCAGCATTTCCTTGTCGCTGACCATTCGCGTTGCCCAGATCTGATTTTAGCTGCTCGCCGCTGACTGTTCGCGGCGCCCAGATCTGGTTCCGGTCTCCCACGCTAAGTCATTCGTGCTCATGTGCCGCCAGATCTGCTCACGCCAAGCCACGTCGTCGGATCTGAAGCCGCACCGTCGACGTCCAGCCGCCCAGGTCCACGCCGCCTAGTCATACGCACTCCCAGCCAGCCGTGCCCTCCCCTCGCCGTTAGCTCGACCTTGTCGTCAAACCAGCTTCCATTGTAAATCTTCTTCACCACTTGGTTCTAATCGAATCTTGGTTGGAGTAAGATTTTTGCGTAAGTTTTTGGGTGTTTTTGTTATTCTTGGTTGTTTTCTGGATCACTTGTTATCTCTTGGGTTTATAATAGTGTTCTTCCTTGCATTTAGAGGTTAATTGGGGGTTTTGGAGGAGAATTTGTATGTTGTCCAACGGGTGTTGAAATTCCTTTTTCGCGGCGATTTGGTAAGTTTCAAGACTTGGTAACCCCCATTGTGGTTTGGTTTGGGGATTGTTAGATTAAATTTTATATGTTTGGTTTTGGGTTAAAATTTTTAATATCCCTTGGGTTTGGATTTTAGATTCAAGACTTGAGACGTTTAGGGTGTTGCTCATCAAAGTAAAGGCCAATTATCTTTTGAAGTTTGGTAAGTTTGGAGTAAGTTGTTGGGTGGTTATTTTGAATTAAGATTAATTGTGGAGAATTAAGTTATTAATTTTGAACTTTGTGTATGTTTAGGTAACCAACAGAAGTGGGTTTTGGAATTAAGTTTAGACCAAGCTATAGTTTAGGTAAAGTAAAGGTCTTTGAATAATTTGGTTAATTGGAGTTAGACCCAAAATATTGATTTAAATATTGGATTTATCTTAGGTGTTACTTGTCTTGAAAAGGATAAAAGAGAGAGAGTTGCAAATAAAACCCGCCCTCTGTTGAGCATATAGTCTCTCCTCAGATCGCAATTTAGTAAAGGCTATCTTGACATCCATCTGCCAAATTTCATAGTCAATAAAAGGTGGCAATGGATAAGAGTATTCTAATAGACTTTAAAGCATGCAACGGGAGAGAAAGTTTCTTCATAGTTCACTCCCTCTCTCTGGATAACACTTTGCCAACCAAGTCGAGCCTTAAAGTCTGTACTTTACAACTTGGTCTCGTTTTTTCTTGTAGGATCCAACTTACAACCAATTGGTTTTACCATCATTTGGTTGATTTACAGGTTTAAAAAGAATTGAAGTACATAGACTCTATTTCGAGGTCCATGGCTTTGATCCTGATCTAATGGTACATCTTTTATCGCCGGTTTAATGGTCGATGGATCGTCTATTTGTCATCAGGTATGACGACTTGTGTTTCTGTTAAACCCAAGTAACGGTCAGGCATGTAAACAACCCTCCACTACGTCGAGGCATTCTCAACTCTTGAGAAGGATGATGACTGACCAGAATGTTACTAGTTTTATCTACTACTTTATAGTAGATGAACTAGTTCTATCTGTAGCGTCTTTGAAATTTCATTTTCATACTTAGTCTACTGCGAGTTGATGACTTCTTTGTGGTCTTCCTCTAAGAATGTGGCATTTGTCGATAACAAATACCTTTTTCTCTTGAGGATTCGTAAATAGAACCATCTTTTGTTTCTTTTGATAACCTACAAATAGGCATAGTTTTGAAACGACGTTCCAATTTTTTTAGGATTTTGTGCCAACATGTGTGCCGGGCATCCAAATCCTAAAGTGATGTAAACTGCCTTTAACGCCCATTGATATAGCTCATAAGGTGTTTTCTCAAACACTTTTAGAGGGAACGTTATTCAAAATATAGACAGCAGTCTCTAATGCAATATCCCCAAAAGGAATCAGATAACTCAGCAAAGCTCATCATTGAGCGAACCATGTCAACAAGGTTATGTTTTCTTCTTTCAGATAACACCGTTCTGTGAGGCATATTAGGTGCAGAGAGTTATGGCTTGATTCCGTGTTCTATATCATATAGTCCTGAAATCTTAAGTCCATGTACTTCCCACCTCGATCTGATCGTAGTGTTTAAATTGTTTTAAGCTAACTGGTTCTCAACCTCAGCCTTATATTCTTTGAACTTTCAAAAGAATCAGACTTGTGATGCATTAGGTAAATATGACCATACCTTGAGATAATCATTCAATAAAACTGATGAAATATTTATACCCACTCGAGCTTTTGACATTCATCGGTCTATAGAGTCCCCAAATGTACGAGCTCTAAGGGTATTGTGGCTCTGAGACCTTTTCCAGTAAAAGATCTCTTAGTCATTTTTCCCTCAAGACAAGACTCACATGGAGGTAAAGAATTGTCTTTCTAACTGATTTAGGAGTCCATTCTTAACCAATTCTCAATTCCTTTTAAGATTTTATGTGGCCAAGTCCTTAAGGTGCCATAGATAGGCATTAGAAGAACTTTTTGTCTTTTATTTTGAGTTTCGCTGTTTCTAAACATCTTATATTTAAGAAAAATTTTGCTTTAATTGGTCTTAACTTATATAAGTTGTTTTCAAGTATAGCAGAACAAAATTTGAATACCTTTTCTGAATAAAATGAATGCTTTCATTAAACTCAAAAGATATTTTATACATTTATTCCATAATACAAGTGATAGATATTAAATTCCTCTTCATAAGAGGTGCATACAAAACATCTTTAAGTATGATATATCTATCGTTGAAAAAACAACTTCAAGTCTCCCACTGCTTCGGCCGAGACAACCTCTCCCTGTTTCAACCTTGAGGTGATCTTGCCTTCTTTCAAGCTTTTTCCAGGAACTAGTTTTCCTGAAAAAAACATAAATATGATTAGTGGCTCCTAAATACCATATCCAGGTTGAGGTAATCTTATTCCATTAAACATGTTTCCAGCAACTAGTAAAATCATATTTACCTTGTGCTTCTTTTAAGGCAGGGGCCTGAAGACATTCCTCAGTTAAGACAAATCTCAGGTCATCCTATTACTAGTGTTGAATTCAGATTTTTTTTCCCATGTTGAGTAATATATCGCCGTTTAGTTTCTCGGAAGCTAGAGTGTATCTAAAGAGCTAGTCATGCTGAAAAGGAAACATATCTTTTTTAGTAAAAAATATTAATCCTTTTAAATCCAATCAAGTTTAGCAAAAATACTAATAATGTACCCTTCATTATTATATTTTTTTTATAAAATCAAATTCCCTTTCTTCTCACGCATCCGGCGCCCCCGCCTCAATTTCTTTTTCCTTCACCAAAGCCTACCTTCAATTGCCATCGACGCAATCAAAGCATCTCCTGCCGCGTGACTTCGAATAGCATCTCCCACGCCGACCTCGACCAGCATTTCTGTTCGCTGACCATTCGCGTTGCCCAGATCTGATTTTAGCTGCTCGCCGCTGACTGTTCGCGGCGCCCAGATCTGGTTCCGGTCTCCCACTCAAGTCATTCGTGCTCATGTGCCGCCAGATCTGCTCAGCCAAGCCACGTCGTCGGATCTGAAGCCGCACCGTCGACGTCCACCGCCCAGGTCCACGCCGCCTAGTCATACGCACTCCAGCCAGCCGTGCCTCCCCTCGCCGTTAGCTCGACCTTGTCGTCAAACCAGCTTCCATTGTAAATATCTTCTTCACCACTTGGTTCTAATCGAATCTTGGTTGGAGTAAGATTTTTGCGTAAGTTTTTGGGTGTTTTTGTTATTCTTGGTTGTTTTCTGGATCACTTGTTATCTCTTGGGTTTATAATAATGTTCTTTCCTTGCATTTAGAGGTTAATTGGGGGTTTTGGAGGAGAATTTGTATGTTGTCCAACGGGTGTTGAAATTCCTTTTTCGCGGCGATTTGGGTAAGTTCAAACTTGGTAACCCCCATTGTGGTTTGGTTTGGGGATTGTTAGATTAAAATTTTATATGTTTGGTTTTGGGTTAAATTTTTAATATCCCTTGGGTTTGGATTTTAGATTCAAGACTTGAGACGTTTAGGGTGTTTGCTCATCAAAGTAAAGGCCAATTATCTTTTGAAGTTTGGTAATTTGGAGTAAGTTGTTGGGTGGTTATTTTGAATTAAGATTAATTGTGGAGAATTAAGTTATTAATTTTGAACTTTGTGTATGTTTAGGTAACCAACAGAAGTGGGTTTTGGAATTAAAGTTTAGACCATAGCTATAGTTTTAGGTAAAGTAAAGGTCTTTGAATAATTGGTTAATTTGGAGTTAGACCCAAAATATTGATTTAAATATTGGATTTATCTTAGGTTTACTTGTCTTGAAAAGGATAAGCTTGCTTGGGCTTTTTTTGGATTTTAACTTTGAGGTAAGTAATCTTACCACTGGAATTGCTACGGGTGAGACTTTAGATGTATGCTAGCATCGGTAAATAATGTTACCTGCATAATGATAGGCATGATAGACTGATAGTATAATATGACCAAAGTATGTCTTGGTTACGAGATTTAATTATATTATTCACATAAGACACTGGAAATGCTGTATGAGATCGTATTGTTTCCATATGGTTGTATTTGAATCTGATGATTGTTTGAGGTATACATGTATTTGTAAACCTGATTTTGAGGTATATAGTATGTGTAGCCCATGATGTTGTGTTTATATGTATGTACATAGTTCGTACAGTGATAGATGTATGATGTTGAGACTGTGTAAATATCCTCTTACTGATTAGTTAGATGCCCCTTAGATTTTATGTTTCCTTCGGGAATGCACAGTTCTGTGGTTGCTCTTATCGGTTCACAGAGTTTGTTGTTTCGGATTTAGGGATTTCACCAGATGATTATGAATGTTGAGACTGTGCAAAGTCCTTACTGATTAGTTACAATCCCCATTAAGTATTTTGTGTCTTACTTCGGGATCACCAGTTTGTGTTTCTTTCGGATTCACCAGTTATATGTTTCTGTTTGGATTGTCATCAGTTTTGTGTCCTTTCTTTGGTTCACAGTTTGTGTTTCCTTAGAGAGTTCACCTAGTTTGTAGTTTTCCTTCGGGATATACAAATTGTGTCTCCTTCGGGATTTCGCCCAGAGAATGGGCAACTTAACATAATAGGATAAAACGTCAGGTCTCTTTTGTTTACATGTGGATTATGTGTTCCCATGAGAGGTTCTAGAGCAAGTTATATGTTTCACCAGAGTGGTTATTTTAGAGGACATAATGTCTAGCCTACCCAGTATGGGGTTACTTACTAGAGTATTTTAACTCATAATCTTTCTCATGTTGTGTTTCGG
>NC_052358.1:60623949-60657881 GCF_009727055.1 Benincasa hispida | reverse complement strand
AAGCTTGCTTGGGCTTTTTTTGGATTTTAACTTTGAGGTAAGTAATCTTACCACTGGAATTGCTACGGGTGAGATAAGGGTAGAGATGCACCGGCGATGGACAAGCGGAATTCGTGATCGAGCCACTAGGACTAGTTTTTACGCTTCCGCATCATGAGATTTAAAGTTCTTTTCATGTTTCTCTTAACTTTTAGTTTTGATGTTTAAAACTTACTTTTAAGAATCGTTTTTCAGACTTATTTATTATCCTTTATGATTTATGGGTACCCTACTATTGTTTTAGTATTTGAATTTAATGAAAGTCTTTTGAACTTACCTTATTTAATTAGCATTTATTTCGCCATAACCGAGTGTCGTTTTGAGTTCCATGCATGCATGTATTTAGTAACGGCCTAACTAAGTCCTAGGGGGTCGGGTCGTTACAATATATATATATATATTACGTTATATCAAATATAACACATAACTTATAGTCCCTTTAATGAACAATAAATCATAGTCCAACTATGACCAAATTCTTTTCGGGCTAAGAGAGGGTGTGGCCAAATTGTTCAAGTCCCGAAATCTTCCCTTAAGGAAGCAATTTATCTACTCACCCCAACATCAGAGAAGGAGTGAATTTCGTCTTGTGTAGCTGTGTTCTAAGCTCTCCAAACAGACGAATCTCCAAAATGGTAGGCATATTGAGTCGGTGATCTAACCACTCTCACTCATGCAAATTAAAGGACTGCCTTCATAGGCAGAAGTTCACAACTCACTCAAGATTCAAGTCATGTCATCTATAGACATCCTGGCGAAGTGTAATTCTTTACTATTAATGCGGTTATATCATGAGACTAGTCATTTCGTGGTCCAGTCTGATACAAACTCTTTGTATAGGATACCCCCGCTCACATGTTTCCACATGATTGATCAGGATCAGATCATTTGTAGCACTTTACAACACTTGTAACATCTACGAAGTAGGCCATATTCATAGTGTCACCAGAATAAGGTATCCAACCTTATCTATCTACTACAGACCATTTAGGTTATCATTTAAACGTGATCCACCTATATGTCTCTACATACATGTTTAAATTACATAAAATAACCTAGAATCTTTGTTTATTGGATTGAGTGTATGCTCATAAAATAAAAATTATTTTAGTAATACAATTTATTTTTAAAAAGTTTACAAACTACGAGAATATACGAGAGATTTAGGACACCAATCCCAATAGATCATAAGGTTGCTCAAAACATAAGAACAATTAGAAGAAAACAGAAGAAGAAAATTCAATTATGTGTCTCCTATCTCAGGTCTGATCTGTATTAAATAGCAGAGGAGAAAAGGAAATGAACGATCAGAAGAACATGAACGGGAAGATGAATGTTGTATAAACAAACAAAAACAAATGGTCACTAAATGATAAAAAAATGAAGATTATGGGCAAACAAGAACGATCAACATAAATATTAATAAAGTGATTTTATTTAAAAATAATTAAATAAATAAGTGATATAAAATTTAGTTCTTTTTCGCGCAATGGCGGTTACTCGAAGACGAACTTGAACCCATCCGACCAAATGGACAGTGGCACGCAAGTAGTAAAAGGGTTATTCTCATCTAGAATGCCTTTGTATTTATACCCTCTAGGCAACTCTAAATATATTCAAGTAGGATAAAGCTTCCCACTCATCTTAACTTTTCCTATGAGCCTTAAGTCCAAAAGTCATTTCCAACAACTCACTCTCTCGGTTAGCATGTAACACATCAACTAGCTGTTGTAGTTTTAATAAGTAGAACCTAAAAGCCCTAGTGGGCTTTTATCTTTGGGTCATCACAAATGGTGAAATATACCCAATAAAAAGAGTGACAATTCTACATAAAGAAAAAGGAAAATGGTAGGAAATGGCCACAAATAGGGGGCTGATCTTGAAAAATGACCAAAAAAATATATTGAGAAACTAGATTATATAGCCAAATTTGAAGATTCGTTCGAATATACAGCAAAAATTGGACATAATAAGATTAATGGCAAATCGTGTGCGAGGCATGAGCGTGACATTTTGATAATACCTGATTTTCCCTTAATTAGTTCGCATGTCAGAAATATTAAATACAGTGTAAGTAGACAACATGATTAATAACCGAGATATAAATACAGTGTAGTTGGTCCAGTGTGAGTTATTAGATTTTTATCTAACAGATTCGTTTAGAAAACAAAAAATGAGCGTCCTTCCGTATTTTTCTCCCCCTTTCGAAATTTGAGTTTATATTTTATTATCAAATTAGATTTTGTTAACTACTTTATGGATTGATTCAAGATAAATTAATCTATTCTTGATTTTCTCCCTCAATTTTAAATTTGATAATTGTCGGGCTTTGTAATACATACAATATAATTGTCGGGCTTTGTATTATATATAGTTAATTGTTGAAAGGGTTTTCTATATATACAACCTTAATTATAGACCCATATTACACTTATCCTCAACATTTAATTTATTTCAGAAATAGGTCAATAGAATATAAATTTTCACTGAAATTGGTGTGTGTTTACCATTAAAGTCTCATCCATGCTTTTTTTATAAAATAAAAAAAATACCTAGGATTTTGATTCTCTCTCCCACATGCACAATCTTAGGACTTTGCGCCTATTGATGTTGCTGTTTAAAAAAGATAAAAATGTTGGAATCCTATCATTTCTTCTTCCTCCTCCATCATCCTTATTCTTTCTTCTTCCTCCCTCTCTCTTTTTCTCCTTCACAGCAACATGATTGTAGATGAACGGCGTGGTGCGGGACAAAGCTTCTGGTACCAGGTTCGAGTAGATCCGATTGACATCACGAGGTGAGAAGATTTGTTCGACGACGTGGGTTATGGACGAGATGAAGATGAAGATGGGGAAATAAAAGATGAAGATGAGGAGGGTGCTGAGACACACAAACCAAGGAATAAATATACATATATATTGTGATATATATAATAGTTTATTTTATATAAACGATGATGGTTTTTGCACTTAAATTTCTTGTTCTACGATATATACAATTATATATATGTTTTGTGTTGATCATTAAGCTCATTTGTGATTTATATACTATGATAAATATCTTTGTTTATTTCTAACTACTTTAAATTTATGATATATATATTGTGATATAAATGAAATTATGATATATACTATGATATAAGTGAAATTATTATATATAATGTGATTTTTATTGTACAGTTATATGGATATAGCTATATTGAATATTTATACAACAATTTATTTGAGTACATTTATATTTCATATATCGGTTAGAATATTTGCAACCATCTAATACAATGTTCTAGAATATATTTAAAATAACCATGAATCCACAAAAAAAAAAAAAAAAAAAAATTAACGAGTTGTTATGAAACTAGTTGTATTTGAGTACATATCAAATATATTTACCAGTATATTTCATATGTTTGTTAAAATATTTCCAAATAAAAAATGGAATATAGTACATAATATGAAAAATCAACATGAAAAATCAAATGAAAAATAAAAACATATTAAATGTTATTTTCTCTCTCTAAATGAAAATGAAAAAATATTTTAAAATGCATTTTCTCTCTCTAATTGAAAATGGAAAAAAAACGTATTAAATGCATTTCTCTTTCCATAATAAATGTATTTTTCTCTCGCAATCATTAATAAAATTTTGAAAATAGGAAAAAATATATAAAAAAACGAATATAAATAAATGAAAAAATGGTAAAATTGTCTAAAATTAACACTAAAGACATCCTTGAAAAAAAAATGAAATTTAAAAACATTTATGAAATATACCAAAGATGATTTTTTAGATAAAAATTTCTGGTTGAAACTTGATTTACTTACAATATACACCTTGTAATTGTAAATCCATGAGTTATTAGTTTTTAACCATAAATAAAGGAGTCCTAGTCCCAATATTTTTTCATTTAACCAAACAACCCTTCTTGATTTTTTCTCTTTAAAATTTTTTTTGATATCTATATTTTTTGTGCAGATTTAGTTTAATTTTATCTAACCATTGTTCAATCTTTTAAATATTTGTTACAAGATTCAGTTTCATCTCAATGTTTTTTTCATTTCTTTATACATTTATGTGTCTTTATCATGTTTTCTAATTCATTGATCTACTTTCTTATCACATTTTATTTCATATCTGATTTAATTTTATATTTCTTCATCCTTTTTTCTAGTTTGTAGTCTATAAAACCTATTTTTCATGAAATCGTTTATTTTATTTCTTTAATTATTTATCAGAAGATTCAGTTTTATCTGAATCTTTTTTATTTGTTTGAACATTTATCTTTCTTCATCTTCGTTTAACTTCTTATCAAGTTTTATTTTATATTAGATTCGGTTTATCTTTTTTTATTTTCATTTTTTCAAGTTTTTAGGACTATTTTTATCTTGTTTTATCTTTATCTTATATTATTATATTATTACATAATTGTTAACTATTTTCAAGTCTTTGTTCTTGCACAAGCATCAATTTATACATTTATTTTGTTTTCTTATCAATTTCAATTTTTGCTATGGGTTTACAACCAATTAAACTTCTGTTTGATGGTTTGCCTTCGATATAATTGTTGAAACTTGAATTACTAACATTTATATATCCAATATAATTGTAAAACCATGAGCTATCAGATTTCAAAAGTACTTATTCAATAAAAAATTAAATAAATAAAACCTTAGACTCTAAATATTTTTCATTTTAACAAATAATCCTTACGGATTTTTCTCTCCAAATATCTCTTCCATAGTTATCTTTTGTTTGCATATCAGTTTTATCTAACTATTCTTTATTTCTTTTAACTTATTTGTTACAATATTCCATTTTTGTCTAAATATGTTTTCATTTGTTTATACATATTATTATTCACGTGTTTTCATTTTTTTAATTCATTCGTTTATATTCTTCTCACATTTTATTTCATATTATACTATTATATTTCATATTTTATTCATTAATTCTATCTATCATATCCAGGAACGTTACCCAGATAGAAGAGATTATATGTTTTATGTATACACTCTATTTACATAAAAATTAAGATGATTTTCTAGTATTTTTTTTATGTTAATTGTTAGATAATTAGACTTTGTTTAGATGAGTAGATTTTATTTTTGTTTAGATTAGTAGATTTTATTTTTAAATACACTAAAAATATAGGTCTCATTTGATAATTATTATTTTTTTTTGTTTTTGTTTTCGAAAATTAAGTCTATAAACACTACTTCCACCTCCAAATTTATTCATTTATTATCTACTTTTACAAATAGTTTAAAAAACCAAGCCAAATTTTGAAAACTAAAAAAAGTAGTTTTTAAAAATTTTGTTTTTGGTTTTAGATTTTAACTAAGAATTCAATCATCATACTTAAAAAAGATGCAAATTATTGTAAGAAATGAAATAGGAAATATGCTTAATTTTCAAAAACAAAAAACAAAAAAATAAATAGTTACCAAACGAGACCGTAAAGATTGAATAATGATATACTTGTCCTTTTTTATATCATGAGATTGATGGCGGTAATCTTTTGGCTATTTTTATAACTAGAAACTGTATTAGTTATTTTTTAAAAAGTTGAAAAAAACCTAAGAAAAAATTGATATATATTCAACTAATAGAATCCCATGACAGCAAACTCAAATTCAAAGTTAAAAATCAAGTCTACAATATTTCATAAACCAAAATACAACCATTAGCACATAAGGAAGCCAATATTGTTTACCAAGGCTAGCAACCTTACTACCATAGATCAACATCATTACCAAACCTAACCGAAAAAAGAAAAAAAAAAAAAAAATACAACACAAAACACAATCTATTCAAAGAAAAACCAAAAAAAATAAAATAAACAAAAAATAATGCTAAGCCCACTGCAAGTCAAACAAGAAGCCAAATCAGTAGATATTATTGTTTTCTCGATTCTTTAGAACTTTTATGAGTCCATGAATCCAGAATACATAAATTTCTCCATTCTTTAGAGAAAACATCTTATGAAGCCATTTGCAGTAGTTTAAACATTTCAAAGATTCACTCAGTTTCCAATACCTCTATACACAAGGATTTTTTATCTTTGGGAGATGAATGATCTTTGATTGATTGATTTTTAATTAATATTTATTAATCATTACTAATAATTTAAGGGAAAAATAAAGATTTTTTTTAAAAAAAGAGATATAAAGATATTAGTTAGACTTATAAATTTCAATTAAGACATTTACAATAAATAATTATGTTATTCTTAACTATTCAAGGTAAAATTTATGATTAATTATTAACTAATTGCTAATTAATTAATTATTTAGTAGTTCATAAATATATTTTATAAATTAAACTAAAATATTCCTTTTTATTTATTATTTTAAGTAATTAGTAATTAATTAATTAGAAAATATTAAATAATACTAAATTTAATTTATGACTACATTACTTGTTATCTTACGTTTAATTAAGTAGTTATTTAATTTTGATTTTTTTGTGCAGGTCAATTAAATACATATATTTAACTTTCTGACATTAATTATCTTGCATATCCAAACACAAATAATAATTATCTCAGACATATAAAATTCAGATATTTAATATCTACACCCATGAAATGGTATCTATGATCCAAATATGCCCTAAAAATTCAAACGAAGAAAAACCAAAGATACAAACACAATGAACTCACAAATTTTGGAACTTACAAATTAACAAATGTGATTAAGAAAACAGAGCACAAATGATAAACACAAAAAGAAGAAATCAAGGCCTCGTTCATATTGTTTTTTGTTTTTGTTTTTAAAATTTAAGCCTATAGATACTACTTCTACCTCCAAATTTTTTTCTTTGTTATCTACTTTTCACCAATTGTTAAAAAAACCAAGCCAAATTTTGAGCACTAAAAAAAGTAGTTTTCAAAAATTGTTTTTGTTTTTGGAATTTGGCTAAAAATTTAACCATTATACAAGATGTAAATCATTCTAATAAATGTAGATGAAATGAGCTTAATTTTCAGAAATAAAACAAAAAAACTAAATGGTTACCAAATGGGACCCAAATTATCAAAACGAACAGTAGAGTAGAAAAATTAAAAGGGTGTACCAGAGTTTATAGTAGTTCAAGAGGGATCTTCATCCATTATTGTAAGCTTATCTTCTTCACATGATTGTTAAATATATTTAAATAATAATATGTTTAATTAAAGCACTACAAGAGAAAGAGGATCTCCCGACACGTAAATCCACAGTCGGGAGATCGGTCATCGAGAGATAAGGTATCTCCCAACGGCGTGAGGGACGTGTCAGGAGTTGGAAACAACTCTCGACGACGTATACTATTCGTTGGGAGATTGTACGGTGTGACGTTACCCGTCGGGAGTTATTGTAACTCCTGACGGGTTATTTAATCGTCAGGAGTTCTTTGAGAACTTCCAACGGTTCTCCCGACGACCATATATGGTCGTCGGGAGATCTGATATAAAACCAAAATCTGGTTTAGATTTTTTTTTTTTTGGGAGAATGTTTGAGTATTATGTGTGTTCGTTCTTGTTTATGAAGTTTGAATATGTTGTGGGGGTGGGTAGAGTTCGGTTATAATCATTTTGGGGTTGAACTTGTAGGTTTTTGTGTGTGTGTGTGTGTGTGTGTGTTTTATGTTTATGAGCTGTCTCTTATACACATCTAGATGTGTATAAGAGACAGGTATAGTTGGGTCAATTTACTGTTTTGTCCCTGTAGTTACATCTAACTCCTTAAGTACCACTGATTCCTCTAATGAACAATACATCATCTGTCTCTTATACACATCTAGATGTGTATAAGAGACAGATATGAGCTAGTAGGGGAACCTAATGGACCTATAGATCATGGGCTCCAACGATCCGAGATTAGCTGGCTAGACTCTTTAGATGGAGCTAATCAACATTCATTAACTAACGGGTCATTCCATTATAGTCCCGTAGTTGCACTCCCATCACTATAGATATATTTGTGTCCATTTAATATAACCATGATTAGTAAGCTAATCCTTTACAGGTTGTTCGTAATCTTGGCTGGATCATAAAAACCGTTTTACCCCCGAGACTACATCTTATGCCTTAAGTTCTACTGATCCTCTAATGAATAATTGGTTTAAGGTCCAACCTATAAACCAAATCCCTCTCGGGCCAAGGAGAGGGTGGGGCCCCTTGTTCAAGACCTGGATTAAGTACTAAAGGGAACAACCTATCTACTATCCCTATAACGGGTAGGAACGAATTCCGTCTTGCACCCTATGTTCCCAACTATCCACTCGATCTTACCCCTGAAATGAGAGGCCTATTGGGCTAGTGATGATGAGCTACCCTCACCTATGCAGATCTAAGGATAATTCCGAGTGAACAGGAGTTCATAGTTAGCTCAGGATTAAGATTAAGTTACCTAGGTCATCAATTAACGAAATAGTCAGTTTTATATATAAAACGGCATTTAGAACATAAAAAGTGACTATTTCATGGTTCAGTCTTATGCAAACTCATTGCATAGGATGCCCCCACTCATGTATCTCTATATGAATGATTCAGGATCACATCGTTTGTACTAACTACAAAGTGGGCCGCATCCATAGTATCCCCAGAACAAGGTGCCCAATCTTATTCATATACTTTAGACCATTTTGGCTATATATTTGAACTTGATCCACCTTTATGTCACTAGTTTATTGGATTCAAGATTACAATTTCAATAACAACTTTATCGAAAAACAAAACAGAATATGTTTATTAATTTACAAACTACGAGTTTTAGGACATAAAATCCAACATTAGCTACGATCAACTGATGAACGATCGTATAGTCAAAGTTCACGATCATTTAGTCTCTCTATTAGCTATTCCTTAGTGAAGCACTTTCACTTGATAGCTTTTTCCGTGAGTTCTTTTCGAAAGTAACAACCTCTAAATTTAGGAAAATATTTTATCTTTTATCTCACGGTTACCATAAAATCACCAATAACCTCCCATTCAATTGGTTATTAGAGAAAAAAAAATTAATTATCAAATAATTAATATATTATAAATAAATATGATAACCAACTTACCATATTATATTTATAACCTATAGTTTTAATATTTCATAAACATATAAACTATAGTTCTTTTTCTATTTTATGGCACTTAATGTAAATCATATTTACATTAATCCTCCATTTGATGTATCTCATACATCACACCAATTATATTATATATAATTGAATTTCCTCATGTTAATTTAAACATTTCAAATCAACTCCAAGAACTGATTCTCAACTTGAATCCATTGGGCTACCAGGGGACCTTATGGACCTGTAGCTTAAAGCTCCAACGATACGTGAATAACTGAATAAACTCTTTAGTCACGAGATCCACCATCCGTTAACTCGAGCACTTCACTAAAGACTGACGGCTGCACTCTCCTCACTATAGATATATTTTTGTGTCCATATTAACCAATCAATAGTGCGATAACCCTTCACAAATCGCTCGTAAGTATAGTTGGGTCAATTTACTGTTTTGTCCCTGTAGTTACATCTAACTCCTTAAGTATCACTGATTCCTCTAATGAACATAAGTCATAGTTCTACTATGACTGAGTCTTCTCTTCCAAAGAGAGGATGTGGCCACTATGTTCAAGACCTAGAATCAGCCCTTAAGGGAGCAATCTATCTACTTACTCCTGCTTCGGGGAAGGAGTGAATTCCATCTTGTGTAACTGAGTTCTTAACTCCTTAATCCCCAAAAAGGTAGGCTTGTTGAGTTGGCAATTTGGCCACTCTCACCCATACTAATCAAAAGACCGCCCTCAAAGACAGAAGTTCCCAAAACACTTAGGATTAAGGTCATGTCACCTATGGTCGTTTAAGTGAGATGTAAGTCTCAAGTATCAATGACGTTATATAAAGAGACTAATCATCTCGTGGTCTGGTTTTATACAAACTCTTTGTATAGGACATCCTCGCTCGCATGTCTCCACATGAATAGTTAGGATCAAACCATCTGTAGTAGTTCACAACGCTTGTAAAGCTCTACAAAGCGGGTATCCGTAGTGTCACCAGGATAAGATATCCCTCCTATATCCTTATACTACAGACCTTTTAGGTTATCTCTTCAGGCATGATCCACTTGTATATCTCATATACATGCTTAAGTTTATATACAATAACCACGGATCTTTGTTTATTGGATATGAGTAAATGCAAATAAAATAACTCTTATTTTATTAATAACAATGTGTACAATGTTTACAAACTACGAGACTCCGGGAGAATTAGGACACCAATCTCAACAGTAAGATGTTGTTCAGAGATGAGGTTGGATGATTGTTCAAGATGTTGTGTTCCAGACGTTGTTTTTTTTCTTTATTTATTGATGTTGTTTTTATTTTATTTCTTCCATGTATTTCTAAAAACAAATTTCTGTTATTTAGTATCGACTTTGTTTTATTATAGAATCTTGTAACTTTTCATTTTTTTGTTATAGTATGGACTTGGTTTTATTTTTTTAATTTATTATGGGAATCTGTTTGAGTTGGTTAATGATGCTTTACAGGTTATTCAGATCAAACTTTAAAAAATTACAAATTACAAATTAAAAAAAAAATTAAAAGCCAACGAAGGAACTCTCCACGCATATTTTAGCGCGTTGGGAGTTAGGAGAACTCCCGACGAATAAAACAGGCTGTCGAGAGTTTCAAGAACTTCCAACGCATAGAAGAGCGTGTCAGAAGTTTCAAGAACTCTCGATGCAGGAACTCCCGACAACGTATACTTATCGTCAGGAGTTCTTGGAACTCCCAATGCACTCTTCTATGCATCGGGAGTTCTTGGACAACTCCCAACGGTCTCTTTCTTGCATCGGGAGTTCCTCTCCCGGCGGTTTTTTCCCAACCAAACTCCCGACGATCCGTTTATCGTCGGAAGAAGATCTCCAAATTTGTTTTCCACCATTCCCCAATGATTTTGGGCGTCAAGAGAAGTGCGATTTCTTGTAGTGAAGTATGAGCTATGTATGTAGATTAATAATTTATCACACTGTGTTATTTTATTAGATTAAATCATATTATGTGGTCTAATTAATGAAGACCTTAAACTCCTAATTGAGTACGGACTTAATGAGTAGAAGTCATTCCTAATTGATTAGAATTTAATGAGAACCCTAATTGAACTAGTATAAAAAGAGACCTTATGGCTATGAACTCCAACATACCAAACAATAAGTCCATAGTCTTTCTTGAATCTCATCTAGAGAGGGATACCACTAAGCAGAGTTTTGGTTGAGGAAGACTACAGTCATATCAAAGTCATCGTTATTTTGAAGCTATCATCAATCACAATGGAATACGATATGTTATTTATTCTTGATAATATGCATAAATGATCCTAGAGATTATCTATTCAATATAGATATAAAGTAATTAGGCTAACAAGTGGTATTAGAGCATGAATTTCAGGTTGAATTGTTGGTATACTTTCGTTTTCCATTGGTATTGTGATTCAGTTTTGGTTTTGATTAAAGAATTAAAGATTATTAGAAGAATTAAAAAAAAAAAAAAAGTGGCCAAAACCCTGGTGTGCGTAAAGTTCACACCGACAGTGGCGTACAGTCGGGGGGTAAAACCCATTTTGATTACCAGATGTGCCCTCCGTGGGTTTCGTTACTTACGGTGCAAATCTTGCTGATTGTGCATTCATGGGTTTTGGTTACTGATTACATCAGGGGGTACGTTTTTTTTTTTTTTTTTTTTTTTGATTGCTCGTCGCTTGCCATGGTGGTTATTTGGTTGAAGGTGGGTATTGGTCAATTATAATTTTCTTAAAGAATAATTTGACTGAATTTCTTGCTGGTGGTTTTTTTGTTTTGATTTTGATAATTTAGTGAATTTAAAATCAAGATTTATAATCGATAATTTTGTAATTTAAATCTCAATTTTAATTGATAATTGTGTGAATTCGGTTTTAATTTGAGAGAAAATATTATCGATTTAAGTTAAATTTTGATTAATCATTTATTGATTTAAGTTAAATTTGACTAATCATGTTGTGGATTCAAGATTAATTGATTAAGTTGTGATTTAAATTTAAATTTGATTGATAATATGGTAAATTTAAATTTAAATTTGATTGATATTTTAGTAAATTTAAATTTAAATTTGATTCATGATATTTGGTGATATTCACATGTTTATGTTGCTTAATTGTATTATGTGTATGCAATTATTGGTTGAATCTTAGTAAAGAATATTTGGTGTTCTTTTTTCATTATTTTTGTACAATAATATATTTATATTAGTGTGTCTTATGTTTTAGATTGGATTGGTCAAAATAATATGTTACCAAAGTAACCTCTATTATCTAGATTAGTTTAAATCTAAATAATATTAAATGTGTATATTCATGGATTTATGCGGATAATTATCGGCCCAAGGAAAGATAAATTTTTGGCCAAATTATGGATATGCATGTGGTAATGAGTATGTGACAATTATAAGGATTGCTCATGCGAAAAATAATCAGTCCAGAAAAGGCTACTTTTTTACGGAGTTTATTATCAATACTTTGACTACTGTATTGAGAGTACCAATAATTGGTGTTTTTGCCCAAAGACTGGACATCAATGTTGTGCTAGGTATCTTGTTAAAGGGATCCACCACATATGTGAAATTATTTTATTATATTTTAATTGTGAGTACATATTTTTTTGTTTATTGTTTCAGTTGGTCTTACTCAATATTTGGAAATCTGAGTTAAATCCCTAAGTTGAATGGATCGAACTTCAGGATTTGGAAGGAAAGCCTGAAGATATTTCTCGGGTGTATGGATCTGGACATTACATTAATGACCGATAAACTTACTTCTACTGAGAAAAAACAAAATACAACTAATATAGACACTACTAAAGAAATTGGATTCGAAATGTTTTTCCAATATCAAGTAAAGGGTATATTTGACGCTTAAGCGTCGATACAATTTTCGTGTCAAGAAAGATAATACACTTGACATTGAGGACATGTCGAGTGGATTAATTATTGACATTTATTACATATCATATATGATTACTCTTGACATTTTTTATTTGTCAAATATATTTTTATCTTGAAACGAAATAATGGACAATTAATCTAATTTTTGACACATTTCCAATGTAATATATATATATTTTAAATTAAACATTCATATTTAATTTTCATTTCTCATTTCTTGCATTACATGTGTTCCAATAAGACAATTTCATCAACTAAAATAAACAGTTGTACATATTTCAGGTCTACATATCAACACAATATATCCAACGTAAGCTAACAATTCCATTCTTCTATTACCTTTCATGTATATGAACGATTCCAAATTTTACAAAACCAATCCACAATAGTATATTATCAATCCACCCCAATATATAATATAAGTGAAAACGGTCAAATCGCATGTGTTTGATGATCATTAGGCACTCCATTTCGGAGTCTTTTCGGGATTTATCACAGAAAGTGAACATGTCAATAAGTTCCTTGCTCAATTGAGAAATATTTTGCTAAAAATGAAAAAGAGGAAGCAAGTAGTATTTGACTTCTTTAACTTCCATGAGGTATAAGGGCAATGAGAACATAAGAGAGTACATTATGGAAATATTCAATCTCGCATGTAAATCAAAGATACTTGATATCGAGATAATGAAAATTTACTCATACATTTGATACTTATCTCTCTAACTACACAATTACTCATTTTGAGATAAGCTATAATACTTAGAGGGATAAATGGAGTATTGATGAGCTTATCTCATAATGTGTGCAAGAAGAAGATAGGATTAAGAGAGAAAGGACAAAAAAATGCTCATTTGGCAACTGATTCTCGTGATAAGAAGAAAAGAAAATCTACGGGTGCTGCAGAAGGGACATCTTGCCTGTGGAGTTGGCCGCCAGGTGATATTGAAAGATTCATCTATGTGGGCGATGACAAAGTAGTTCCAGTTGAAACTATTGAAAATTTTAGATTACATTTTAAAACATGTTGTTATTTGGATCCAAATGAGACTTTTTTTGTACCGTCATTTAGACGAAATTTAGTTTCTATTTCAAGTTTGGAAAATTTTGGTTTTTCTTGTTCTTTTGAAAATAATAAAGTTAGTCTTTTTCAAGATTCCAAGCTTATTGGTACCAGTTCTTTAATTGATAATCTATATATGTTTGATTCTTTTGCTTCTTTTGACAAGACCCAATGAGAATTCCACTATATTATGGCACAAGCGTTTAGGTCACATCTCTAAATAGAGAATTCAGAGACTTGTGTCTGATGGAATTCTTGATTCCTTTGATTTATGTAACTTTGACGTTTGCATGGAATGTATTAAAGAAAAACAGACAAACATAAGAAAATTAGGTGTCAACAGATACTTAGACGTCTTAGAACTAATATATACAGACATTTGTGGTCCATTCCCTATGACTTCTTGAAAATTAGGTTTCATGTCTTTCAAAGAAAATTGAGGCTATCAAATCTAATCGTGGTGGTGAATACTACGGTAGATATGATGGATCAGGAAAACAACGTCCAGGGTCCTTTGCTAAATACCTAGAGGAATGTAGAATCGTATCTCAATACACTATGTTGGGAAAACTA
The DNA here is from genome assembly GCF_009727055.1 of Benincasa hispida. Lineage (NCBI taxonomy): Eukaryota > Viridiplantae > Streptophyta > Magnoliopsida > Cucurbitales > Cucurbitaceae > Benincasa > Benincasa hispida. Next base: position 60,643,247 of record NC_052358.1, on the reverse strand, counting down.
GCATTAATGGAGTAGTGAAAATGTGAAATAGAACACTTAAGGAATGATAAGAAGTATGATTAATCATTCTTCTCTACCAGAATCCTTTTAGGGTGAGGCACTAACGACTGCAACATATATCCATAATAGGGTACGTAGTAAAGCAATAGCTAAAACCCCTTATGAGTTGTTTACAGAAAAGAAGCCTAGTATTAGGCATCTTCACATTTGGGGTTGTCTAGCTGAGGCTAGGCCTTACATGCCTAATGAAAGAAAATTGGACTTAAGAACTATTAGCTGCTATTTTGTTGGGTATTCTCAGCGCTTTCGGGGTTTCAAGTTTTATGATCCCACTTCTAGATCATTGTTTGAGATGAGAAATGTTAGATTCTTTGAGGATGTTGAGTTTTTTTTTTTTTTTTTGGGGGGGGGGAGGGGATAACATAAGGAAAGTTGTCTTTAAAGAGAAATTAGTTTCTTTCCTTATATGGTTTTAAATGATGTTCATGCTCTAATTGCTGTCTTCACTATTGAACCAATTATAGAACAAGACAACATTGAAGTCCCCGTTATTGAATCTGAAATTTAAATTCAACAACTTTAAGAAATGTCACTAAGGAGATTCACTAGAGAAAGAAGAAATAAAATTCCAGATGATTAAATTGTATTTCTTCAAGACAATCAACTTCCAACAAGCTCTACAAAGTTCTAACTCTCAAAAGTGGATAAATGCTATGGAAGAGGAAATAAAATCCATGAAAGACAATGATATTTGAGAACTTGTTGAACTATCATCAGGAGTGAAACTCATAGGTTGTAAATAGATATTTAAAAGCACAAGGGATTCACGTGGCAATATCGAAAGATATAAGGCTTGCTTCTTGCAAATGGTTTTACTCAAAAGGAAGGCATTGATTACAAAGAGACTTTCTCTCCGGTTTCATCGAAAGACTTTTTTAGGGTAACCATGACATTGGTAACTCACTTTGATTTATAGCTACACCAGATGAATGTAAAAACTACATTTCTCAATGGAAATATTGATGAGACGATTTATATGGTACAACCAGAAAACTTTGTGTCTGAGAATTCAAAGTATATGGTGTCAAAATAAAGAAATCCATCTATGGTCTCAAGCAAGCCTCTCATGAATGGTATCACAAATTCCATGAAGTGATAACCTTCTTTGATTTTGAGGTGAATATAGTGGAAGATTGTGTAGATCACATGTTTAATGGGAGTAAATCAATCTTTTTGGTATTATATATCGATGACATACTCGTAGCAAGTAATGATGTAGGTTTATTACATGACACTAAGAGATTTCTCAAAAAGAATTTTGAGATGAAGGATCTTGGTGATACTTTTTTTGTATTAGGAATTGAAATACTGCAAGATTGTTCTCAAGGTACTTTGAGATTGTCATAAAAGAACTACATTGAAAAGATTTTTGAGTAGATTTGGCACGAAAGATTGTGCACCAGGAGATATCTCGGTCGTTAAAGGTGATAAATTTCATTTAGGTCTCCAAGACCACACTCGAGACTAAGGAGATGCGAAAGGTTCTCTATGCATCAGCTGTTGGAGGTCTAATGTACACTCAATTATGTACGTGTCCAGATATTGCGTTCATAGTTGGAGTGTTAGGTAGATATTTGAGCAACCCGGGGATGGATCATTAGAAAGTAGCCAAACGGGTTATGAGGTATGTACAGAGAACAAAAGATTATATGCTCACTTATTGGAGATCATAATTTTTGGAGATCATTGGGTATTCTCATTCCGATTATGTTGGATTTCAAGACACTTTGCGATCACTTCAGGCTATATCTTCATGTTGGCTGGAGGAGCTGTATCTTAGAAAAGTGTTAAACAAACACTTATGGCTTCTTCTACCATGACTGTGGAGTTTATAGCATGTCATGAGACGTCCAATCATGGAATATGGTTGCGAAATTTTGTCATTGGGTTGCGGATAGTGGTTGACATAGAAAGACCACTAAAATTATTTTATGACAATAAGTCGGCAATGATGGATTCCAACAACAACAAAAGTAATACGAAGTTAAAGTAGGTGAAGTTTCTGGTTGTTAAAGAAAGAGTCAAGAATGGTCAAATTTTGATAGAACACATTAGAACAAACTCTATGGTGGCAGATCCATTGACCATGTAAAGTTTTTCATGAGCTTGTTGCTCACATGGGTGTTAGTCACTTTTCTGATTCCATGGTTTAATGGAAGTTTGTTATTAAAGTTGTTCTTTGACCTTATTTTATTTATTTTCTATGTAGAATAAAGTTGGTTTATGTTTTATTATCTAAACTTGTTTATCATGCAAGCGATTTAGCATAATTTTTTTTTTTTAAGAATGATCTCAATAAGGAATTTGTACCAGTTGGAAATAAGCATGATCTAGATCACTTTGCATATAGTTTCCATGCTATCCATCCATACATGATCTATATCATTGAATGTATTGAAATTGGTGATCAAGGAATGTTTAATTAAAATGGTAGTGACGAAAGCTACATTGATTCCGTGATAATAATAGACTAGATTAAACTAAAGGGGAATTCTATTATTGAAATAACTTGTTTATGTGTGTTTAAGGTTTATGTGATTTAATTATATCAGGTACACAAACATAGCCTAAGTGGGAAATTATTATATATATTTAAATAATAATATGTTTAATTAAAGTATGAGTTATGTTTATGGATTAATAATTTATCACATTGTGTTATTTTATTAGATTGGGTTATATTACGTGATCTAATTAATTAAGGTTCTAAAATAAGAATCTAGTACGTTATTTATTCTTGACAATATGACATGAATGATTTGAAAATTATCTATTCAATATAGATGTAAAGTAATTAAAAAGTGAATTTACGTACTATGAACAAATCACTCTTCTCACTCACACTCACTCGGTAAAATTCAGATTAACCGCCAAAAGAATGAAGAAGAAGAAAGTATATATAATACTGCAGGTTACACATTTCTCTCACGCGAATATTGTGCACACGTGCCATTGTAACAAAATCTGACAGGTCCTATAACTGCATTTATTAGTTGCTGATGGGCCCAGCCCAAGAGATCTGAGGCCTTAAAAGAAGATATCTTCCAGAAGCTAGCTCTTGCATTTCTGTTGACTTAGATTTGCCTTTAACCATGTAGATTCCACATCAACCATGCAAGTCAACAGTGCTAACACTTGTTCCAACAATCTACACATATCTTATAAATTATATTATAAAATATTATGAAAAACAAACTAAAAGAAAAATGGAGAAGAAGAGACACTCCCAGAAAGAAAATAATAGATAACATAGATTCTATCTCAAAATGAGCGGAGTAACATACGTATCTTATAAATATTGTGAAGTCTCCTACCATTTTCAAAGTGGGATCTCAATAGAAAATAATTGTCTAACTCCCAAAAAGAAGAAAGTAATTGTCTCTACTCCCAACCAAAGAAGAAAACTGTTTAGGTTGATAATAGTTACAAGAAAAAAAAAATCTACAAAAAGAGATGGAGAACAAACTAAAAGATCGCATAGATGAAAATATTGAAGAAAAAACTATGGAGAGGAAGAATAAATAAAAAAATGCAAGGAAAGAAATCAATTTGGACTAAATTTGTGTATTAGTGATGTTGGATTTTTTTTAGGTTTTTTGTTTAGATTTTTCTATATTTATGAATAGTTTTAAGTTTTGTTATTTTTACCATTAATTTAAGCTCATTTTATCATATATGCACCCATCCCTAAGATGATATAGAAAAGTATCCATCATTTATGCAAAAACTAATAAGAAACTAAATAAATAGTATAGAGTGAGTAACTACAAGAAGGATATCATACTATACTCACCATGAAATACAATTTTGTAAGCAATCATCATGCACCTTTCAAGCACTTGAATGTTAGGAGTGTTTAGAGAAAAGAATGGAATTGTGAATTTTTTTAGGCCCGTAGTATAAAGAACTAATTAGATATAGATTTTATGTTTTTAAGTTATGGAATTCATGAATTCCTTAGACCAAAGAAGTGGAGTAGTTCACAACTCGATCTACTTTTCTTAACTCCTTAAATTAAATACTCTTTAGGGATCATTTGTTTTGAGGTTTTTCTGTATGGGAATTAGTATAGACACCCAAATTATCCAAATTACATATTTGTTTCACAGTTTTCAACCATTTGCTTGGGAATAAGCTATTTTGGGACATTCTCATTTCTTACAAACAAGAGTTTTCTATTCTCTTCTGAAACGGTGAGTTTTCTCTTTTCCCTTCTTCATCTATTTTTATTTTATATATAATTTCACTTTAAATATAGTTAATTAGTTAAGTAATTAATATTAATTTAATAAAAATAATATAGATATTTATTTTAATCAATCAAGAATAATCTATTAAAATATTTACTTAACTTATTTTTATATAAAATTTTATTAAATGAATGCAATTACTTTTTTATATAAAGTAATAATTTATTAGCAAACAATATCTTAAATATATTTAATCATTAAACTAGGATTAATTAAATTTAATTAGTACAAAAAATTTATTTCTATAATAATAATTTATTAATTTATTGTTTTTTATAATTAAGTAATTATTTATTGAGATTAATTTTAATTTGATCATTTGTTATAAACATGTAATCGTTATTGATCATTTAATTATTTATTGTTATTCTTAATTCATTATCAGAATATCATATTTACAAAAAAAAAAAAATAGTATTTTTTATTAATATATCACATTTTTATTTTTTTAAACTTTTTATAAAATATATTGTTTATTAAAATATATATTCTATATTATTTAATTAAAAATTAAATAAAATTAATTAAATATAAAAATGATTAGATATTAGATTATAATTAGTATGACGTTCATTAAATATACTAATTGGTTAATTTTTAATTATAAATACTAATTTTTCAAATATTTATAATTAAAATTATTATCGATTCATAATTAATTAATTTTTTTTATCGATATATTGAATGTTGTTTATTTATTATTATATTAATATATTACAATTACAAAATATTTTCATGCCTACTTTCATAAATTAAATACAAACATAATTTTTTTCATAAAATTATGATAGCATTCCTATGCACAACCAAGCATAACCATCTTTAATTTCCAGGTACCCTATTCTCAGATATCTTATTCTTAGACATTTATAAAATCTTAAACCAAACGGTCCCTTAAAGACTTTGTTTTCGGGATTAAACTCTTAGATATGATTGAAGAATCTTTCTTTTTGGATTTGATTTTGAGCTCTCAAACTTCCAAAATTTTGGCTTTTAGTCTACAGTTCCCTCCATTTTATTCTATCTAATCTCTTAGAAATCATCCTTATGTCAAGTTATAAATCTTAAGATTGATTTAATACTTATCACGGTAAATGGTTGGATGAACCTTTTTTTCCTCCTTTTGACTTGAAGAACTATAGCTTTCAACTTTACTCTCGTGTATGGCAAAGATTAGTGTCAGAAGAATACAAACACTAGGAATAAGATGTTAATTTTAAAGTAAGGACCTTGTAGAATAGTCTCATAATGTTTGGCTTACAAGACAATAGATCATAGAATTTAACAACTCTATTTCTTTTTAGCTATCTTGCATACTTTCCCCTCTACTCATTCTCTTATCTCTCTTTCTTTTACTATTATTATTTTTTATTTTGTTAAATCGTAAATCTGTCTCTATGGATTGAAGAAAAGTTAAAATCTAATCTCTAAAATTTATAACTAATTTATTCTTATGGTTTGATAAAAACTTCATAAATAGTTCCTACAGTAAGAACTATTTATAAGGATTTTATCAAACCATAGAGACTATTATATTTAAATGGTTTTATCAAACGACTAAATTCTAACTTTTTTTTCTAATGGTAGAAACCAAATTTATAATTTAATATTTGTTTTTTCTTCTACTTCCTTTCTCTCGGCATCTTACCTTCTAATCTCCAATTTTGTTTAAACCATAAGTAGTTTCCTTTAATTGTAAAGCCAATAAGTAGTTTGCCAACCATTTAATAATGTAAAAAGAAGAACGATTGAGAAAGACACATCGTATACATTATCTTGTGGTCAAATTATCATGGTCTTCCAAGTAGGATGTTTGCACCATGCATGGAATCACCCCCACAAAGTATCTGTTAAAGGAATACATGTTGAAATTAATTTTTACAAGTTTGTTATGACAGTTTTTTTGTAAAGTCCTATATAAATACAACTTAGCTAGCTCATAAATGTATTGAAACAAACGAGACTATCTTAGCTACTTATCTGTATTATTCAAGAACTCTGCAAGATTTGAATGAAACTCAGATCCTCCGTGGATATAGGCTTTCTTGTAGCTAAACCACGTTAAAGATTAGTTGTAAAATCCAGATTTCCATTATTCCTATTTAAACAGGTGGTTAAGAAAATTAACTAAGTAAAAGTTAGATCCTATGTTGAAGTGAAGAAAATTTCTAAGTGTTGAATAGATTTTCCTTGAGTAGTTTGAGTTAAGCTTAAATTGATGAAAAATTGACTAAGTGTTGGACTAGGCATTGCCATGTATTGGCCATAGGATCTTGGAGAAATTATTTGGGCCAAGGGAGAAGCTGAAGTGGGAGTGACACATGCCTTGGAGGTTAGACCAACGTATTAGGCTGAATGGATGCATTGGATGTGTTGGATGCATTGGATGATGGATGCATTGGACGCGTTGGATGCGTTGGATGATGGATGCGTATGATGCATTGGATGCGTTGGATGATGGATGCATTGGATGCATTAGATACATTGGTGAAGGAAGGAAAATGGAAGTGATGCGTTGGAAGGGTGGATGGCACAAGGGTAGGCGAGGACACGGGCAAGGCATGCGACATGCGTCGAGCGCTCATGCACAGCACACAACCCATGCATCGAGCAGGCCAAGCGCTGCCAAATGCCTAGCCATGCATCGAGCAGCCTTAGCCAAACTGCCCAGCCATGNAACCCATGCATCGAGCAGGCCAAGCGCTGCCAAATGCCTAGCCATGCATCGAGCAGCCTTAGCCAAACTGCCCAGCCATGCGTCAAGTGCTGCCGAGCTTGCCGAGCGGCCCTGCCCATGCGTCGATGCCATGCGTCGAGTGTCCCTGCCCATGCGTCGAGCAGCCAGCCTATGCAGCGAGCGCCCTATCGAACAACCATGCCTATGCGTTGCAGCGCCCTGCCGAGCATCAATGCGTTAAGCACGACCATGCGGCCGAGTATGCCCATGCGGTCGAGCAAGCCTGCGAGCGATGGCCAGCTCATGCGTCAAGCGGCTAGCGCCTATGCTAAGCACCATGCGCCCATGTCGAGCACGCCTTGCAGTGGTACTTAGTGAGCCATGTGTCGAGGATGAACGACCACCCTATGCGTTAGTGATGGTTGGCTCTTGCGATGGCTAAGTTGGATTGTGATGGTAGTGAACTAGTTTGCTATGCGTTGATTATAGGCTATGCATTGAGTATGGACTATGCATTGAATATCCAAGAGTTGGACGCATATAAAAGATGAGATCACCTAGAAAACGTCATTAAACCATGTGTCTTCTTGGGAAGAAGCCTTAAGCCTTAAGAATTTTAGGTGGTTGCATCAGATTGGAAGCTCATACGTTGGCTACATAGGAGAAGGACACTTAGATTGCGTTGATCAAAGAATTGCGTTGTTAGTGTGAGGAGGAAATACTTGGACATGCAGTCAAGTAGGAGGTGTCGACTTTGGAAAAGGTTTGGACGCTTATAAATAGAGTCAAAAGACTTTATTTTCAGATTACAATTCAAAAATACATTAAAAAGAGTGGGAGAGTTGAGCAAACCTTGCGTTGAGACCAAAATCCATGCGTTGATCATAGAATTTTAAAGAGTACGCATTGGACAGTGAAGTCTGGAAAACAGCATCAATTTTGAATGAGGAGTTCTTTCATAATACTCGTGCGTTTGATGTGATTCTAAAGCCATATGAAAGCTAAAAGAGTATAGTTTTTATGGTGGGGTTGCCAGAGAAGAATCTCCAAGGAATCGGACTGAAAGCTGAGAAAAAGACAGAAGGGTCAGGTTGTCGGGTAAGCTGGGCCAGTATTAATATTTTGAAGATTCCGGCTAAATCACGAGAAGTTATGAGCTAAGATTTTATGGTAAGCTTTTTGAGATATTTTAGAACATGTTTGCAGAAGGAAGTATCTTAAAATAAATATGAAACTATGAGTAATCTAAGCTTATATTTGAATCTGAAATTTAGGGTTCAAAAAGGGAAACCAAGGAAACCTAAGGAACTTCGGAAAGGAAAGTTCCTAACCAACCAAAGTGAGTGGTTATTGTGTGTTGTATTGTTGATATAATTTCTATATATAGGTAAATATATATAGGGGATAATGTTAAATTGGCATGATCGGGGATATATGTATATCTGATTACTATGCTTGTTGAGATATTGCTTGTATGTTTGTTTTGGAAATTGAAATTGTACCCGGGATACATAGTTAGCATACTTGAAAAGGGTACTTGGGGGAAAATATAGTCGGCTTTGATCGGCAGGAAATGATAGTCGGTGACGACCGGCGGAAAATATAGTCAAGTTACCTAAACATAGCTAGCGAAAAAATAGTCGATGTGCACATTGGCGGGATAATAGGGTACAAAGAAAGTTTCCACAGGAATTGTTGTTGTCTTAGTATACGTGTGAAAGTACTGGAGATGTTTATATTATGTGATAACCAACGGTCAAGCTGGGGTTGATTGTTTTAACCAGCGGTCGAGCTGAGGATTGTCCAGTGGTTTGGCTGGAGAATAATATTGAACTTGTGGTAATGTTCTTGTTAACTATGCATTGCTTTCCCAAAAATATATTTTTGGTGACAAAGTTATTTGTTTATCTAAAAGCACCACTCACTGGGCTTTATAGCTCATGTTTTATAGCTCATGTTTTATGTTCCTAGGCTAAGAGGGTGGTCTGGGGCGGGGTATGACATTGGTGTCCTTCTTCTTCCTCTTCTCTTTATTCTTTATGCATAACCATTCACACATCATCTTCATCGTATTTCTCTAAGAAGTTCAACAACATTTTCCTTCTTTTTCTCTCGAGCTCTCAAGCTCTCTGATCTGAGAGAAAGAAAATGAAAGATAGTCATTCAAGACAATTAGATTGTGTGAGTATCTAGGATTAATCTTGGCCATCAACGTATAAGGTAAGATCAAGCTTTCACAGGAATTGTGCTTTCAGCACCTGGTATTAAAGGCAAGGTTTTCTTTCAGCTGATTTTGAGCTAAACGTTTTTTTCAAGTTTGGGCCTCGGTGGGACTTCCACAAAGCCCACCAAATTATCAGCAAAGTCCAATAGTATCTCATCTTTATACTTAACCAATGGCAAAGAACATCAAACTTGGTTTGTTGACTCTACCAAAGGTATCATTATGAGGCACTAAGTGTATATGGCCTTGGGTGGGACTTTAAGTCTTCATATCTAATTCATCCACCAAGGTAGAAACTTACCATGTTAGTGTACCTTCCTCCATCCATAACACACTATATGGAATAGTTAGATTAAGCACTAAGAATAAGAAAAATTTATCTTTTTAGTCTCTTAATTTTAAAGAATATACGTACATGGTCTTTAAGTTTTCAAAATACATATACATTTTTAGTATTCGAGTTTTTCTAGAGTAGGTTCATTTGATCTTTAAGTTTTCAAAATTTACCTTTTTAGTCCCTATTTGTTTTAAAAAAATAGGTTTAAAAAGTCCAACAATAAATTATTATTATTATTTTAAATTAGAAAATTAATTTTTTTAAAATTACCTCTTCTGATCTTATTTTTAACATATTTTTGTAATTCAAAATTTCATATAATTATACAAAATGAAAGTAAAAAGTAGTTCAACAAAACATATTCTTAAAAGCTTGAGGACCAAAAAAGTATCTTTGAAAATGCAGGTACCAAATGCACATATTCTAAAAAATTCAAGGACTAAATATATATGTTTTGAAAACCCACGGACCAAAAACACACCTATACTTCAAAACTTGAGGATTAAAAAAGTATTTGCTCATGAACATTTGATCAAATGCACAAGCTTATAAAATTCTATATGCTTATGCTATGGAACAAATAAATACGTTCACTCGCAAGAATCTGAAATAGGAAAAAATATGCAACAAAAGGTACAATGTAAGCACACAAATACACTAAAATTATGCCTACATTACCTCAAACTTGATCACCTCCGAAAGAAAGTTAATTGCAAGGCTACGGCTTGGTGGGTATGTCAACTTTGAAAGGTTGATAAGTGAGTTTTGTAGAGCTTGGTTTTGGTTCAAATCAATGCCAATTCAAATATATATGTGTTGGGGTGCGATTAAAGTCCTACATTCGCTAGATAAAAAGAATATCTCATGATATATAAGTGAGAACAACTATTTTCAATAATGACATGAAGTCATTTGAGTGAAATAAAAAACAAAGTCATAAAGATCAAAATTGACAATATTATGATACTCTTCTGGAGATATATTGGACGATTCATTGTCCGTAACAATATCATGAGTGAATGTAGTACACTTGCAAAGGCTTCAACCTGATTTCTAGGGGCTTAGGATATGATTTTGGAATAATTGACAAAGAAATATGGTTAGGGACATTTTGGCTCCCTTTCTTGAGCCAACTCTTTTGACAATTAAATTGAGTATACAAAAAATATTAAAATGTAACTTGAGGCCTCTTTGGATTGATTAGAGAAAAAAGTGTTTTTATAATAATCTATTTTTATGTAAACACTTTAATTTTGATAAGAATTTATTAAAATACATTTGAAAAGTTATTTTGATTGATTATCAAACACTTTAATTTCTTCTAAAATGACTTGCTTTTTAAATTAAACGTTTAAAAATGTATTCCAAAAGCATTTTTAATCTAATCAAATATTAGAAACCTAAAAGGCGGTAAACTCTCTAGCAAGAGACACCCTTTGCTATTCCAATTAGTGATGTAAAGGATGTTTCTATCTCTTCATCTAACTTTTTTTTTTCCTTTTAAATTGTTTTAGGAAACCAAGCATTCCCAATTTTTTCTCTTAATAAACAGTATGCATATGATATCTTGAACTTTCTCTCCCCCTTTTTCTCTCCCCCTTTTTTTTTTCTTTTAGTTGTTTCAGTTTCTTTTTTCCTTTCTTACATTGTTTGTTTATTTTGTTAACGTTAATTTCTTTTTTAAATGTTACTATTTCTTTTAAAAAATCATTACTATTTTTTTTTTATTCCTAAAGCTAAAATTGAGAAAAATATTTTTGTTATTAAACAATGTTCTAAAATTAATATCTAAAATTAAGCAAAATGTTAAATTATGACCATCCCAAAAAATTGTGTCGAATCCTCTCTTGTCTATAAATAAAATTCATAAACTCTAGACAAAAATTGAAACAATAGTAATAGTTCGTCCAGTCGATCCACAGGGAGTGCTCGTGTTTTTCTTTTAATTATAATTCAAAGTTCTTGATGTAACCGACGGGAGTTTTGTTGTTATTGGGCTTGGTGTTTTTAATTTCCAGGCACAAATCATAAAGAATTTCAATCCAAGAAATGGTAGAAAGGCAGAAGATGGACCACGTTGAGATGTTTAATGAAGGACATGCGTGAGACTTTTTCTTCTTCCTTCAGTTGAGTAAGTGGGAAGCAGAGAAGAAAAAAATAATTTCCTGAAAAACACTTTTCTTTCTCTCACTAACAATTGTTTGAAACTCTCTCAACTCTCTCTAGGTTTCTTTGATTGTTAATGGTGATTTCACAAGATCTATTAACTGTTCCAAACATGCAGATGAAGAAGATGAAAGAGGAAGAGAAGCTGAAGACAGAGATATACGTGGTTCATCCAATGGAGCCTACATCCACAGAAAGGGAAGAACTCACTTTATTGAAGGCTTTACAAGAAGATAAGACTTCTAACTTTTTACAGATTTCTTTAAACAAAAAATGAAGTTGTGTGTGCTTGTTTGATTGTAGACCTATTTATATTGCATGTAGAGCTGTTACAAGTTTGTTTTAAAGACCGTTGTAAAGTGTTAAAACTAGTCGTTGAGATCATTTTTGCTTCAAATCTCCACCTTGATCTAAACTTTGTAGCCTTCACCCTTCTAGATTTGATGATTTTCTAACCTTTTTCAAGTAATAGGAAGCCAATTTGCTCGAGACATTTAGTTAGCTTGAGCTTCATAACAAGTTTGGTAAGCATGTCAGTAGCATTCTTGAAGGTATGGACTTACGCCACTTCTATTTCGCCTTGTTCTATTTTGTCTCTTATGAAATAAAATTTTATGTCTACATGTTTTGTCCTGGAGTGATATTGTAGGTTTTTGGAAAGATGAATTGTACTTTGGTTATTACAGTAGATCTTAACTATTATTTGTGATATATCAAAGTCTGTCATCAAGCCCTTTAATCACAATGCCTCTTTTATTGCTTCTGCTAGTGCCATGTACTCTGGCTCTGTAGTTGATAGGGTTGTGATAGACTATAAGTTTGCTTCCCAACTTAGTAGTTGGGACCATATAGAAATAGGTAGCCTGATAGGGATCTTCTTTTGTCTAAATCCCTTGCAAAATCAAAGTCAACATACCCATATAATTCTAGTTCTGTTTCTTGTGTGTTCTGATATGTCAACATTGCATTTTTTAGACCAAATGAGATAGCTAAGTATCCATTTAGTGGCCTTCCAATGCCTTTTGCCAGGATTAGACATATATTTGCTTACTAGGCTAGCATAGTAAGTTAAATCAGACCTTTTAGATATCATTAAAATACATTAAATTGCCCACTGCTTGATTGTAGGGGATTGATTGCATCTGAGTTAAATACTCTATGTCTGTTTTAGTAGGATAATTTGCTGATGACAGTTTAAAATGATGTGCAATAGGTATAAACACTAGTTTAGCATTGGTTAAGTTGAATCTTCTAATGATTTTTTCACAGTAGTGAGTTTGGGTGATGCTAAGTATAGAGGAACCCCTATCTCTTTTAATTTCAATCCCTAGATTTTCTTAAACTGGCCTATATCCTTCATGTCAAATTCTCCCTTTAGGAGATCCTTGACACGAGTTAGATCTTATTTAGAACTCCCAGCTAGCAACATATCATCCACATAGAGAAGTAAGTATACCTTATTTTGTAGGTGGTTGAATTAACATAGGTACATATCGAAGGATCTCTTATCGAAGAGTTCCATGAGCACGTTCGGATCGTTCCGATCTCACCGTGACCGAAATACACAATATACATTCAAACATACAGTTATGCAAACAAAAAATAATTATCGGCATGCTAAGAATAAGAAAATAACAAGGGAATGAGTTGCCATACCAGTTGAAGACAGTCTTCAAACTATGGAACTCAACGCAGCAGAACCCTCTACGCGATCTATCAACACCCAACAGCAACACGAACAACCGTACGAACACGAACGTCATGGGGATGACACCACCAGAAAAGAGCCCTGGGTATTCTCGGAGTGAGAACCCAAAGCGTGGTCTTTGGTGAATTTGGTAGAGGAAGGAGGAATACCAGATCGTGTAGGCGATAAGCAAGTGGGATGGAAAAAGGTGCTATCACATAGCATGATGCTTATCGTTTAGGAGAAGCTACACGATCATGTAGGTTTTACTGAACGATCGTTTAGGAAATGGTATACGATTGTTTAGCAAACTCGACACACTCTACGATCATTTAGAGAAGCTACGCGATCATGTAGGAACTAGTGTGCGATCGTTTAGGCGTGAGGTGGACGATTGTCTAGACGAAGAGCCACTATCGTATAGGCTCTCGATTCTTTTAAGCGATCGTTTACGATATCACTAATGCACGCTCTCTATTTTTCTTTTGGACGGCTGATCGACGAACTTTCAAAATGAAATTATAATATAATTAACCAATTAAAATATTAATAAATATAATCATATTATATTTTTAACCTATAGTTTGATATCGTATATCTACTATAGTATTTTCTCCTCTACTTGATATAAATCATATTTATATCTAATTTTCTCCAAAATAATGTATCTCATATATTTAGCCAATTATATCATATATAATTAACCAGGCCAATTATATCATATATAATCGAACTTTCTCTTGTCAATTTGAACATTTCAAATTAACCCAAACACTGGTTCTCGAGGGATCTAATGGACTTGTGGTTTGAAGCCCTAACAATCCGTGAATAGCTGACTAAACTCTTTAGCCACGAGATCCATCATCCATTAACTATCAGGCATTCCATTAAAGACCAACAACTGAATTCTTCTTACCACAGATATATTTCTGTGTCCATTGGATATAACCAATCATGAGTACGATGACTCTTCACAGATACTCGTAAGTACAGTTGGGCCAAATTACCATTTTACCCCTGTAGTTATATCTCACTCCTTAAGTACCTCTGATTCTTCTAATGAATAACATAACATAGTCCAACTATGTATGAACACCTCTCGGGCCAAGAGAAGGTGTGTGGCGTCACATTGTTCAAGCCCCGGAATTAGCCCTTAAGGGAGTTATCTATCTATTTACCCCTGCCTCGGGGAAGAAGTGAATTCCATCTTGTGTAGCTGAGTTCCCAGCTCCTAAATCAGATGAATCCCTAAAATGGTAGGTTTGAATCGGCGACCTGACCACTTGCACCCATACAAATAAAAGGACTACCCTCAATGGCAGGAGTTCCCAACTCACTTAGGATTGAGGTCATGTTACCTATGGTCATCCTAGTGAAGTGAAGTCTCTATTATAAACGATGTTATATAACGAGACGTTAACACTTGGTCAGGTCTTATACAAACTCTTTGTATAGGACGCCCCCGCTCGCATGTCCCCAACACGAATGATCAGGATCATATCATCTGTGACAAGTCACAACACTTGTGACCATTCCACAAAGCGAGCTGCATCCGTAGCGTTACCAGGATAAGGTATCCCTCCTATATCCATCTACTATAGATCATTTTGGTTATCACTCAAGACATGATCCACTTGTATGTCACCACATACATGCTTGAGTCACATACAGATAACTAGGGATTTTATGTTTATTGGTTTGTGGTAAAGCAAATAAAACAAGCAACTGAGCAAAATACAATATGTGAAGTAAATATCATATATTAACAACACGAGCATTTGTACAAACTGTTTACAAACTACAGGACATGAGACTTTAGGGCATCAACCCCAACAATCTCCCACTTGTCCTAAAGCGAAGTGGGGTGTACAAAAACCTAGTACAAAACAATAAACTAGGGCATAAAAGCCCAGTACAATAAAATTTCCCACTTGCCCTACTCCAGCCGCGGGCGATCCATAGACCCATGCTCCGTAGGTGACCCTCAAACACTGTAGCCGTGAAAGCCTTCATAAACGGGTCAGCAACATCTCCATCAACCTTTTTGAGGCGTCTTAGGACACATTTCTTTAGAAAAAGTGACTTCATGCCTGAACAGCAGTAGGCCCCTCCTGGAGTCCTGCATCGAGTACTTGAGCAACATCTTGTCAATGTACGATGCCTGAGACACTGCTAGCACTTTGTACTTACGATCTCGAAACATCTGTATACCTAGAACAATCTGAACCTGTCCCAAATCTTTCATTTGGAATTGGGTCGCTAGCCAATTCTTAACTGCAGTCAGTAGACCTACATCATTCCCAATGAGTAGGATATCGTCTACGTACAATATTAAGAAGACTACTAAAGCATTGATGATCTTCTTGAAGACACAAGGCTCATCAACATCTTGGTCAAAGCCATACGACTTGATCGCAGTATCAAACCGTATGTTCCAAGATCGAGACACCTGTTTCAGTCCAAAAATGGACCGATTTAGTTTGCAAAACTTTTGCTCTTGACCTTGGGCTATGAATCCCTCGGGTTGCACCATATAAATGGTCTCCTCAAGATTGCCATTCAGAAAGGTCGTCTTGACGTCCACTTGCAGATCTCATAATTATAATAAGCTACAATGGACATGAGGATACGAATCGACTTTAACATGGCAACAGGCGAGAAAGTCTCCTCATAGTCGACTCCCTCTACCTGGGTATAATCCTTTTCACAAGTCGAGCCTTGAAGGTTCGTACTTTTCCATCAACACCCCATTTGTGCTTGTAGATTCATTTACAACCTATAGGGCGAACCCCATCAGGCTGATCTACAAGATCCCATACTAAGTTGAAGTACATCAACTTCATCTCGAGATCCATGGCCTTGACCCATTCATCCCGGTCAACATCCTCCATTGCCTTCTTATAAGACAATAGATCCTCAATGTCGCCATCTGCTACCATAGCAAGGATTTCCGTGAAACCCAGATAGCGAATAGGCAGGTTCGCAACCCTCCCACTACGTCGTGGTTCCCTCAACTCTTGAGGTGGAACCGACCTACTGGATGAACTCCTATCAACAACTCTTATTGATGTAGCAGGCTCTTCAACAACTCTTGTTGAAGTTTCAGTAGTTTCATTGGAAAGCTCACGCAACACGACTTTACTTTGTGGACTGTGCTCCCTTATATGATCCTTCTCCAGGAAAGTACTTTGTTGAAACAAACACTCTATTTTCTGTTGGATCATAAAAATAACCCCTTCGTGTACCTTTGGGGTAGCCTACAAAGAGGCATAACCTCGACCGTGATTCCTTTCTTAGGATTAGCCTCAAGCACATGTGCAGGGCAACCCTAAATGCAGAAGTGACGTATACGCCCATTCCACAACTCCAGAGGTGTTCTTGCAACACTCTTGGATGAAACATAGTTGAGTAAATATAGTGCAGTCTCCACTGCTAAACCCCAAAACGAGTTCGATAAGGAAGCGTAACTCATCATCGAGTGAACCATGTCTAACAAGGTCTTATTTCTCCTCTTCGCTACATCATTCTACTGAGGTGTACCCGATGCTGAGAGTTGGAAAACGATTCCATGTTCTATCAAATAGTCCTAGAATGCCAAGTCTAGAGACCTCGATCCGGTCGAAGTGTTTTAATCCGTTTATCTAATGCGTTTTCAACTTCAGTCTTGAACTTTTTGAACTTTTCAAAGGATTCAGACTTCTGTTGCATAAGATAAACATACCCATACCTGGAGTAATCATCAGTAAAATTGATAAAATACTCATAGCCACCTCGGGCTCGCACATTCATAGGACCACAAAGGTCAGAATGTACTAACTCAAGAGGCTTCTTGGCTCTATAACCTTTTCCAGTAAAAGGTCGTTTAGTCATCTTACTCTCAAGGCAAGATTCGCACACTGGTAAAGAATTTTCTTCTAACTCACTTAGAAGTCCATTCTTCACCAATCTCTCAATTCTATTGAGATTGATGTGCCTTAAACAAAGATATCAAAGTTGGGCGTTTTCTTTTGGAGAAATTCGTCGACATTTTGATTGAGTTATGGAAGTTCTGAACAATTCAGTATTATGAGGGAATTAATTGCTAACAGCCTTAGCACATATAAATTCGATTCCAGATTTGTTACGCAAATAAAAACACCATCTTTATGAATAAACGCTTTATCCACATTAAAAGAGATAATATATTTACATTACAATAAACACTTTATAGAAATAAGGTTCCTCTTTAGTTTGGGAACAATATATACATCATTTAAAATAAGAAACCTATTCTGTAAAGCTAACTGGAGTCCTCCCACTACCACAGTTGAGACGATGTGTCCAGTGCCTACTCACATTGTCATCTCCCAGCCTCTAGCTGTCGCCAAGATCTAATCACTTGAAAAGAAGAACAAACATGGTTAGTGGCGCATGAATCAATTATCCAGGCAGAATCATCATTCTCTACTAAACAAGTTTCAAGTACAAGTAAATCACATTTACCTTTATCAGCCTTGGCTGCTTCTTCTCTTTCAGATACCGAGGACAATTCCTCTTCCAGTGTCCATCTTGGTTGCAATGAAAACATTTTCCCTTAGCAACCTGTAGACGCCTCCTTGGGGCGACGAACGGTGGGTTAGCATGTGCCTTCCCTTTTCCCTTACAACCCTTCTTCTTCTTCCCCTTTATAGAGTTAGAAGCAGAAGGTGCAGACTTCGTTCATGAAGTCGAACTTCTATAGAACGTCTTAGAGGATGAAGCAACATTGGCCTCACCCTTCTACCTCTCCTTACTTTTTAGTAAAGATTGGTATGTCTGCAACTCGTTGAGGAGAGTTATAAGGTTATATTTCACTTTGTTAAGAATCAGATTGCTAACAAAGTGCAGGAAGCTCTCTGTCAAAGAATGCAGGATTATGCTAACTTAGATGCCTTCATCGATGGTAGACCCATTCAACTCCACCACATTAAAGTGAACCATCATGTTAAGCACATGTTCATGAACAGAGGTGCCTTCTTCCATTTTGGAGTTGAATATGTATTTAAGAGCCTCATGCATAAGTTATTTAGACGGTTGTCCAAACATCCTTGCAGGGACTCCATGATCTCATGCGCCGAGACCATAGGCTCATGTTTCTTGGCCAAGATTTCAAAAAGACTTGCCAAGATGTAGGCTCGGGCCTTCTCATTCGCCCTTGTCCATTACTCGTATGCCTCCCTAACTTTTCGAGCGACATTCTGAGCTGGAACAGGAGGACAAGCCTTCGTGAGAGCAAACATGAGATCCTCGATAATCAGGATTGTCGTGATCATGTGTTTCCAAGTTGCGAAATTATCGCCAGTAAGTTTTTCGGCGCTTAATGCTAACGTGGCTGTTTCCATTTTGAAAAAGTTGTTGAAAATACAAACAAAACTTTATTAGAATTTGCTAAACCACTTTTAAACCAATCAGTTTTGCAAAATAGTTTCAAGTATCCTAAGTTATAGACTTCTATTTTGTAATGATGCTCCAGTGAGGCAGGACAAACGTCACCGGTGGGGTGATCAGTTGCCCCTTTGCTGGGATAAGACATGCTCAACCATTAGGCAGAACCAACTCTTAGAACTGAACCTAATGGCCACCATTTTTCAGTCCAGAATCGTTAACCTTTAACTATTCCGCTTAAGTATAACCCTTCGCTTTTTTTGCTAGAGTCCCGCCCTAATGAGCCCACTGTAGGGAAGAAGCAGATTAGAACATGAGACTAAGTTACTTAATCCTCGTACAGGAGATCAAATAAAGAAGCATGTAAAACTGCCATCCTTTAGGGGGACACTCCCAGGGTGCCTTGAGGCAATGCACAGTAACTTTATTCAACCTAATGAGGGAGACCGAGGGATATGCTGTCGCACTTCCCACTCCCACTTACTATGAACACT
>NC_052358.1:60597559-60623214 GCF_009727055.1 Benincasa hispida | reverse complement strand
CACTCTCTCCAGCCACCTTTGAATTACCTACCCCACAATTACTCATCCGTCTAGGGAGACACCAACATGTCGCAAGGTCGAGGGGTAGGACTTCTCACGGATTGTGGACTATGTTAGGAAAACGTAGATAAGATTTAAAGTGAGAGCCATTCTCAAGCCCAATATACCTTCCCACTGATGTTCACCTAGGGATTATTACCTAGAACAATTTGACTTACTGATTTTAGTCTAATCGTATTTTTAAACTCCTACTTCATAAACAATGTTGTCTTAATGAATATGAACAAGTTTCAGTAGTCCACATTTAAACACTTTAATTGACTATCCTTTAACTTGCTGCATGCATCAAATCTATCTAACTCACTCTTCCAGGTAATTCCCAGGGTAGGTGTAGCTTTTTGTCAATTAAATTACCCCGCCTAGACAGAAACCACCTTAGACAAATGTTCCTATAGATAGATTGATTACCACTTTAACCTTTTATTAGTCAAATTAATCTTATTAAACTAATTAAAAGATGAAAGCCTTGTTGCTAATCGTATTAGAACTATGATCCTTAATGTCTATGAGATCCAAAATTTTAAAACACTTTAAAACCAGAATTAAACTAATTAAGCATGCATGTCTTTCTTAGTTTCTTTAGTTCTTAATTCTTCTTTAATTTAAAAAGAAATTGTTATGGTTGGTGTCTAATTTCTCCCGAGTCTCGTTGTTTTGTAAAGATACACATTGTTTAGGATATAAAATTAAGTGTTATTTAATTCAGCATTACTCAATCCAAAAAACCAAAAGTCCTCTGTATCTTATGTGAACTTAAGCATGTATATGTGATTATACAAGTGGATCATTGCCTTAAAGTGATAACCTAAATAGGCTTGTAGTATAAGGCATTAAGGTGGGATACCTATTCCTTGGTGACACTATGATACGGCTCGCTTTTTAGAAGTTTTGCAAGCGGTAAACTACTACAGATTGGTAGATCCTAACCATTCATGTGGAGACGTTGGAGCTGGGGTTCTACTAAATAAAAGAGTTTGTATAAAGACCTAGACCACGAATGGACAATTACTTGTATATTTAATGCCAATTTGATACTTAAGATGGGAAACCCTGTCACTCTCACCTAAAAGACCATAAGTGGACTATCGGACCTCAATCTGAGTGTTTTGGGAATCCTACCTTTAGAGAGCGTCCCTTGATTAGTATGGGTGAGAGTGGCTAGATTGCCAATTTCAAACATGCCTACCTGTTTTGGGATATCGTCTTAATTCTGGAGCTGGAATCTCAGATCCGCAAATGGATATTCACCATTTCCAATGCAGGGATAAGATAGAGAAGATTGCTTCCTTAAGGCTAATTCACGGGCTTGACACCCCCCCCTAATGGTTCACAGCTTTCTCTTTGGAAAGAGAAGACTCAGTCATAGTAGGGACTATTATCTTTATGTTCATTAGAGGGATCACAGGAGTAACTTAAGGAGACCAACTGACACTACTAGGGGCATAAACGGATTATTGGCCCAGCTGTACGGTACGGAAGTGATCTGCTGAAGGTTGTCGCACTACTTGATGGTTAAGATGGACACATAATATTATCTGTGGTTAAGTGAGTTCAATTGATCAGTTCTTTAGTTGGAGTTGCCTGGCAGTTAAGGATGTGGGATCCCGTGACTAAAGAGTTTAGTCAGTTTATTCAAGTACTTGGTTTGGAGCTTTCCGATCTACAGGTCCATTGAAAGTCCCTTGGCTACGCTCAATTGGATTCAGTCTGAGGATCAAGTTCCTTGGGTTGATTTGTAAAATGTTCAGAATTGACAATAGGTATTTTGATTACTATATGATATAAGCGGTTATGAATGTATGAGATACATCTAGTGGAGGATTTTGTAAATTGCAGATTGACATAAAGTACCAGGGAAATATAGAAAAAGGAAACTATTTATATTATGTTTTCATGAGATGAAATCATATTTTAACAACTATAGGTTATAAACATATAGTATGATAAAGTTGTTATCATTTATATTATTAATGATAATTTAATTATTGGGATAATTAATTCTTTTTCTCTTAAATAACCAAGTAGTGGTGGTTTATATGAATATGGTCAACCGTGAGTTTAAAAAGGAAATACTTTTTCTATTTTCAAAAGAGAGTTTTTACAAAACGATGTGAAAAGGTTTTGAGTTTTTCTCTCCAAGAAAAAAGAACTCACGAAGTCGTCAAGTAAATTTGGATTTACTAAATGACGGCTGGGTGCGAGCTAAACATCGTGCCACAGTAAGAGCTAAAAACGGACCGTGCAATATTTACCTAAAACGATAGCATAGTCTGCTAGACGTCGCTGGCCCAAAAGTTAAACAATTATGCTAGTTTCTGTACGGTGACAGGACCGAGCTAAATGATAGAATAATACATCGCATAGCTTTGCTTAAGACGATAGCCATAAACTTTATCTAAAAGATTTGGGCATGACCTTCGATAAGGTCTCCACCATCCCCACTTGCCCAGTTCGTGTACGCACGCATCTTTCAGATACATGTTTCCTCCTTCGCTCTTGCCTCATACCAAGTCCAAACAGAGCCCACCCTCTGGATTTCTTCACACCGAGCAATACCAAAGGTCGCCTTGTTGTGTTAGACTCAACTTCAACACCGTCGAGGTTTTCTGGAGGCAGTGTTTTTGTTGTGGCATCTTCATATGTGCGTAGTGTTGCTTTCTATGCATTGTAGTTTTTCATGCTGTAATTTCTCCGTATGAATCGTATAACCGCTTGTTTGAAGTCACTATAAATATATGTCCATTCATGATTGTAATTTGGAATAGTCTTGTTCTGTTGCTCATGGAAATCTCAAAATCTTATTTCCTTCAGAAACAACTAAATCCATTTGTTGGTATTTAGGAACGGATTGTTTTATTTATTTTTATTAAGGAGGGATGGGGTTGTACATGAATTCATGCATTTGACATGGCTTATGAATTTGTACCCATACGTCTAAGGTCATGCGTCGGAATGAAGATGCGTTAAACTAATATGCAAGGACCACGCATTCCTATCACAAGTTTTCTTGCGCTCACGCCAAGTATAATGCAAACGCAAGTTTCTTGGGTAATCCGAGGTCGAACATAGGGACTTGTCACTTGATAATTCTTGTGAAGCAATGCGTTTGATGTGATGAAAAGAAAAATAAAAAGAAGTTTAATGGATGTACAAACTATTCCTACTCCTAACTAAACAGATTGAACAATAGAAGACTTGCAATAAGAATAAGTAGAGACACAACAACCATTAACGCATAGTAATGTTCATTATCTTAAATCGCCTGAATAATCCCAACTCATTGCACTAACGCGTCGCACACCTCTCGGTGGTCAGCTGCGTGATTATATCTCTATAGTACATGGTTGTGTCGAGCATAAGATTATGCCTATCTCTAGGAACAATGTGAACTTTGCTTTAGTGCGTTCCATCTCTTACCTTCTCAAGCAGTTAGTCGCGGCTATTTAACTTATAGACAAGCAATGCAACATCCCATATACAGGCGTTGCTACATCCTTTCACCAAGCAAAGAGGATTAACTCACTGTACTCGCACAACGTACACCTCTCGGTGGGTTGCTTCATGCGTCTTATCTCTAGGATACATGATTAAGCATGTGATTGTCTTTGATAAATAAACGCTGAAGATAAACTATGATAGAAATGAAGATGATGAAGAAGATGGCAATGAAGAAGTTAAAATTTGCATTGATCACAAAATATCTTAATAATTTAAGCTAAAATGTAATACAACACAGAGATTAGAAGAGAAAGGAAGAACTCTGCGTCAAGGCTGTTGGTGGTACCATGGTTGAATGGTGGAGATGTCTCTCTCGAGCTCTATCTCCGACGAATGCTCCGATCGTCACTCGGTCTGAGTTGTGGAGATGAAGAATTCTCACTGAAAATCTCTTTCAAGCCCTCATCTGTGATCAAACCTCTGCCTTGAGGTAGTAATTTGGATGTCTTGAAATTAAGGTCCAAAAGGATATTTATAGAGTTTAAACACCAACAGCTATAATGATTGCGTTATGGCTCACTGATGCTTTTGTCGTGGTATGAGTAATGTCACATCGCCTTATCTTGTTGATACTCCCAAGGTATGCGTCCGAGCTTGATTCAGCTGAAGCATCAATGCATTCTACCCATCTTGCAATCGTCCTTCTATTATGGTTGTCACTTCGTGGCTGTAATTTCCAATTGATCACCGCATTCGCTTGATCACTGCAACTTCTATGTGTTGGACGCATACGATCCAACCTTCAGCGTATGCGTTTGTCTGTGATTGCTTATTTCAAACGCATGCGTTTGATTCCTGCGATAGCTACAAAAATAGACATTTTGGCATGAAGTAACGCATAATATTGGGGTCAGTGAGGATTTAGGTGCTGATTGACGCAAAACTCAATTTTTTCGCAAATTCTAAGTATTATTAACGCATTTTCTACTAATTAGCCCTCATGATTCTAAATAAAAAGCTTATAATAACTGGCATTTCTGCCAGTTATCACCATTGCGCACAACGAGGTATTTATAATATAAAGTAACCTATGTGTCATGCTTCATGCAATTTTCGGTCATTACTACATATAACTTTTATATAACGCGTAACAACCAAGCAAACATGTTACCATTCACCCTTACACCATAACAATTATAATATAAAGATGGTGCATGTCAATGCTTTTTATGCATGCATAAATATAACTCTTATATTATGTGATGCATGAGCATGCTCTTACATAATTAAAATCATGCTTCTCTAAATTATAACAATTACAATAAAGAAATGATGCATGACCATTGTATAACCTAAGGTGAGATTTACTATATGTGCATACCATATGACACATAAAAAAAACATACATCGCATGTAATAAATAAAGGATTAATGGATCGAGATTAGCCTTTACAAAAATCGGAATGAAAAAACCCTATCTATTACATTTTTCATCGAGCAAACCGGTTCACAGGCAAACTGGGTCTTGAACCGCCAGGAAGTCTTCATCGTGTAGTAAACTCCAGTAGGTAGATGATTGTCTAGCTCACACTAAATGATAGAAGCATAATTAAATGATCGCGTAGACGATCGTCTATCCGATCGCGTAGCGCGACGACAGGTAAAAGATTTACCATGGGTTACTAAGGGAGCCTTTAGTCAGTTACTAAGGGATGAAGCTTGCTGACCTAAACGATCATCCAATGCGCGCGCGCGTTAAACGATCCGCGAGTATCTCATCATCTACACGACCCGATACCTGTCTCTTATACACATCTAGATGTGTATAAGAGACAGGGTTTACCCGATCGTCAAAACGGTACAATCAACTCTTGATCACATATCCCATCGTTTAACCGATGCATTCAACAGCGATCACGTACTCCATCGACTTTACGATGCGATCAATAGTGATCACGTACCGCATCTTCTGCACGATGTGATCAACCCTAGATTACCTCATTCCTCGAAGAACCGCAACACTTGCCCAGAACTTATTCGACAAACGGCTCAAAACTTCAAACGAACTTTGAATACAGACTCGATAACGATTATTAATGCCCAAAAACGTAGGGGCCTTTACAAACAATCACAAATGTAAAAGGATCTAAATAAAATTGAGGCTAATCATCCCGAAAACATCCATTAATCTGCACATCCACAGCAAATTTAACCATGAAATCAATGTAGAAATGCATCCACCAAGAACGTAATTGTCATTTCGTTGTAACAGATGAAATCGGAGTATCAGAACCTGGCTTTGATACCAACTGAAGGATCTCTTACCGAAGAGTTCCATGAGTACGTTCGGATCATTCTGATCTCACTGTGACCGACGTGACCAAAATAAACAATATACATTCAAACATACGGTTATGCAAACAAAAAATAATTATCGGCATGCTAAGAACAAGAAAATAACAAGGGAATAAGTCGCCATACCAGTTGAAGACAGTCTTCAAACTATGGAACTCAACGCAACGGAACCCTCTACGCGATCTACCAACGCCCAGCAACAGTGTCAACAACAGCAGCATGAACAACCGCACGAACAAGAATGCCACGGGGACGACACCACCAGAAAAGAGCCCCGGGTATTCTCGGAGTGAGAACCCAAAGCGTGGTCTTTGGTGAATTTGGTAGAGTAAGGACGAATACTAGATCGTTTAGGCGATAAGTAAGTGGGAGAAAAAAGGCGCTGTCGCATAGCACGATGCTTATCGTTTAGGAGAAGCTACACGATCATGTAGGTTTTACTGAACGATGGTTTAGGAAATGAAATACGATCGCTTAGTAAACTCGACACACACTACGATCATTTAGAGAAGCTACACGATCGTGTAGGAACTAGTGTGTGATCATTTAGGCGCGAGGTGGACGATTGTCTAGACGAAGAGCAACTATCGTATAGGCTCTCGATTCTTTTAAGCAATCGTTTACGATATCACCAACGCGCGCTCTCTATTTTTCTTTTGGACCGCTGATCGATGAACGATTCAAAAATGAAACAATTTCATTTTTATTTCATCGGTTACAATAACAGATTCATTCCCACTAACCCATGTCCAAACATGATTTTTGGATTAATTATCATATAATTAACCAATTAAAATATTAATAAATATAATCATATTATATTTTTAACCTATAGTTTGATATCACATATCTACTATAGTATTTTCTCCTCTACTTGATATAAATAATATTTATATCTAATTTCCTCCAAAATAATGTATCTCATACATTTAGCCAATTATATCATATATAATTAACAAGTTCAATTATATCATATATAATCGAACTTTCTCTTGTCAATTTGAACATTTCAAATTAACCCAAAACTGGTTCTCGACTTTATCCAAGCTACCCAGGGGACCTAAATGACCTGTGACTCGAAGCTCCAATGGTCCGTGAATAGCTGACTAGACTCTTTAGCCACGAGATCCACCATCCGTTAACTGTCAAGCATTCCACTAAAGAACAACAGTTGAACTCTTCTTACCACAGATATATTTTTGTGTCCATCAGATATAACCAATCATGAGTACGATGACCCTTCATAGATGCTCGTAAATACAGCTGGACCAAATTATCGTTTTGCCCCTGTCGTTACATCTCACTCTTTAAGTACCACTGATTCCTCTAATGAACAATACAACATTGTCCAACTATGTATGAACATCTCTCGGGCCAAGAGAAGGTATGTGGCGCCACATTGTTCAAGCCCCGGAATCAGCCCTTAAGGGAGCTATCTATCTACTTAGCCTTGCCTCGGGGAAGGAGTGAATTCCATCTTGTGTAGTTGAGTTCGGATCTCTCAAATCAGATAAATCCCCAAAATGGTAGGTTTGAATTGGAGACCTGGCCACTTGCACCCATACAAATCAAAGGACCACCCTTAATGGTAGGAGTTCCCAACTCACTCAATATTGAGGTCATGTTACTGATAACTTGTAGAAATACACATCATACACATCATTCAAAATGATAAATCACATTTACCTTACTTGGCCTTGGCCTTAGCCTTTTTCCTTTCCTTTAACCAGCATGGGCAGTTTCGCTTCTAGTGGCCATCCTGGTTACAGTGAAAACATTTTCTTTTTTCAATCGGTAGTAGTTACCTACCCTGCTGAGCAATAGGTTGTAGGTTAGCCAGTGCCTTCTCCCTCCCCTTGCTACCCTTCTTCTTCTTCCACTTGTTAGTGTTGGAAATAGAAGGTGCAGACTTAGTTCCTGAGGTCGAACCTCGAAAGAACTTCTTAGATGATGAAGCAACATTTGCCTCACTAACCTTCTTCTCCTTGCTTTAGCAAGGATTGGAATGTCTGCAACTCGTTGAGGAAAGTTGTAAGGGTGTAATCAACCTTATTCAGAGCAATGTGTGCAGAATAAAGCTAACTTGGCTGCCCTCATCGATGCGAGCCTCATTCATCTCTGCCACATTAAAGTGGACCATCTGTAGGATTGTATCAACAGCAGCGGAAGCACAAGGATCATCTAAGCATTCAAATTCACTAATTTTGGAATAATATAAAGCATGCTTCTGCAGAAAAAATGGGTTTCAAGACATACCTCTTGTAGAACTTCTTCAAAGCTTCTTTTCCAGCTGCAATCTTCTCCATATCTTATTGTAGACCACCTCAAGATCTTCCCCACCATTCTATTGGTGCTCTAGATTGAGTTGTGGGACTCAAAACAAGCTTGAATCAAGGGATGAAGAAGAAAAGCTCACTGTAGCAACCTTTGTTGAAGAACCTTTCTTCAAATCGAATTTTCTCTCAAAATTCTGTAGATTGCATGCCCGATTTTCACACCAATCTCTTCATTATATTGCAGATCAACATATAAGGAGAAGAGTTGTATGAGTTGCAGCTCCATGCTTGGAGAAGATAAGACAAATATATTGCTTCATGTGTGAGCTAGTTCAATGATGGATAATGGAAAAACACCATTTTTCCATTTAAGTGTTTTTGGTTTTCTTTTCCTTTTTTCAATTTATCTAAAAATCAAATTTTTGATTTAAAAAATCTATTTGATTTTTAAAATGAAAAAATAATAAATAAATTTCATAAATAAATTATTAAATAAAACTTAATTAATTTAATATCAAATATTAAATTAATTTTAACACATATCCATCTTTATATATTTAAATCATATTTAAATATATAAATTCTCTTATTCCGTTTAATTCTAAAATTAAACATAATTATATCTCATATAATCACTAATTCCCTTAATTCTAATTTGAATGTTTCAAATTAACTTATCGTGCTATTCTAGAGCTAGTCCATTACAAGCTAGTAGGGGGATCTCGCGGACCTACAGATCATGGGCTCCAACGATCCGAGATTAATTGGCTAAATTCATTAGACCAAATTAATCCCTATTCGTTAACTAATGGGTCACTCCACTAAATCCCATAGTTGCACCCCCCTCACTATAAATATATTATGTCCACATGATTTAACCATAATTAGCAAGTCAACCCTTCACAAGTTGTTCGTAATAACGGCTGGGTCAAATATCTGTTTTACCCCCGAGATTACGTCTTATTCTTCAAGTTCCTACTGATCCTCTAATGAACAACTGGTTTGTGATCGAATCACCAAACCAAACTCTCTCAGCCCAGTGAGAGGGTGGGACCCCTTGTTCAAGACCTGGATTCAGTATTTGAAAGAACAACCTTTCTCTTTTCCCTAAATCGGGTAGGCATGAACTCCGTCTTGCACTGTATGTCCCCAGCTATCTATCCGGTCTTACCCCTGAAATGGGAGTCTTATTGAGCCGGCGCTGTTGAGCTAACCCTCAACTATGCAAATCTAAGGGCAATCCCGAATAAACAGAACTTCATAGTTAGCTCAGGATTAAGATCGAGTTACCTAGGTCATCTAGGTAAAATAATCAGTCTTAAACAGTAAACAACGTTATAAAGTAAGAGTGACTCATTTCTTGGTCCTGATCTTATGCAAACTCATAAAGTTCAAGTACTCATACAATAGTCATGAGTCTTAGTTTATTGGATTTAGACTTTCATACAATTTATGAGATCAATAAGAGTATATTGATAATAGAAAATGTTTATCATTTTACAAATTGCGAGTTTTTAGGACATAAAACCCAACACCATCATGTTCAGAACATGTTCTCGAACAGATGTACCCTCCTCCATTTTGGAGTTGAAGATGCACTTTAGAGATTCATACTCGAGCTACTCAGATAGTTGTCCGAACATTCCCTTCAGGGACTCCATGATCTCACGAGTAGAAACCATGAGCTTATGCTTCTTAGCCAAGACGTTGTTTAAGCGGCTCAAATGTAAGCTCGGGCCTTCTCATTCACTTGTGTTCATCTCTCATAAGCCTCTCGAATATTTCGAGTGGCATTCTGAGATGCAATAAGAGGACACTTCTCTATAAGAATGAAGCGGAGGTCATCAATGATTAGTATGGTGTTAATCATATTTTTCGAACTAGCGTAGTTTTCACCAGTCAATTTGTCGGCAGATAATAGAACTAAAGTGTCGGTTGCCATTTTTAAAGTTGCTGAAAAACATGAACAAACTTAATAAGTCTATTTGCATTACCACTTTTAACACCAATTTTTAGGTTTTAGAAAAATAGTTCTAATGTACCCTAAGTGAAGTGACATCTATTTTGCAATGATGCCTCAACGAGGTAGGACAAAAGTCATCGTTAGGGTGATCAAGTGCCCCTTCACTGAGAGAAGACATTCTCAACCATTAGACAGAAACAACTCTTGTAACTGACTCTATCAGTTACCATTTTTTGGTCCAGAATTTGTTAACAACCTTAACAATTCTATGTAAGTGTAACCCCTCATTTTAGGCCCTAGAGTCCCGTCTCAATGCGCCCACTGTGGAAAAAAAAGTAGATTAGGACAAGAGACTAAAGCAACCTTATTCTTTTCAGGAGATCAGATAAAGAGTTGTGCAAATATTGTCATCCTTTAGGGGGACACTCCCAGGGTGCCTCGAGGCGATGCACAAAACATTATCCAACCTAATGAGAGAAACCATGGGATATGTTGTCACACTCCCCACTCCCACTTACTTTGAACGTTCTCTCAATTCACCTTGGTACTGACCTACCCAAATACCATCCTTCATGGGGACACTTCTAAGGTGCCTCAAAGCCAAGGATAGATCTCACGGTGTGTGAACTTTAGGGAGAAACGTGTAGAGGTTTAAGTGAAGTATCATATATCCCAAGTATCTCCCACTTGAATGTTCTACCTTAGGGCTTTTATTAACTTAGACAATCTGACTACTGATTTTATCTAAGTGTGAGTTTAATTTTGCTAAAAAACAACTCTTTCTTTTGATAATTAAAGAAGTTTCGAATCAAGTTTCTTAAACACTTTAACAAACTATCATCAAATTTTCATGCATGCAACAAATCTATCTAATTCACCTTTCCAAGTAGGGTGTTCTGTTCCATCGACTTAAATACCCCAGCCTAGACAGAACCTGCCTTAGACAAATGGTCCCTTATAGATAGATTTGGTACATATTTAATCATTTATTAGTCAATTTAATCCTATTAAACCGATTAAAGGATTAAACTTATGTTTCTGATCTCATTAGAACCGTGATCTTAGGTCTATCTCAATCAAAATTTTAAAACTCTTTTTTAAACACGATTTAAGCCTAAGTTTGCATGCATGTCTTCTTATTTGATTTTAGTTCTAATTTCATATTATAACTCTTATTAAAAGAAACAACTAAAACCATCCACATTGCTAAGCTAGACTAGGTATTTATAACTCTTATAATTAACTATGTGTCATGCCTCATGCACATGTTCATTTCATTACTATATTATAACTCTTATATAAATTGTTAATGAACCAAGCATACATGTTTTCATACACTCTTATATAAAGATGATGCATTGGATATGCTTAATGCATGCCTATATTATACTCTTATACTATATGATGGCATGAGCATGCTTCAATGTAATTTAATCATGCAAGCATTATATTATAATTCTTATAATATAAAGATAACGCATGAATAAATGCATAACCTATAGTGGGATCTAAAATTATATGGCATACTTATATGATCTATAAGTTAAACATACATCATATGTACATTCATTTAAAATTAATGGACCAAGATGATTAGCCTCAAAAAATCGCAAAAATTAAATCTATCTATTACATAAACATCGAGTCAACCGGTCAAATTAGGCGAACTGGGTCTTGAACCGCTCGGACGAAGCCTCGGTTCCTCTGATCGTGTAGCTTTTCCTTGGATCGAGTCGAATAACGTTAGTCGAGTAACCACGATCGTGTAGCATAAGATCGAGTGCCTTTGACTATGTAATGAAGTCATGAAGACCACTCAATCGTGTAGTTGCATTGAGTATAATGCATGCCTAAACGATCGAGTAGACGACAACTATGTGATGAAGCATGATTTTCTAAATGATATCGAGAAGCAAGCAGGATCGAGTATCACTACCGAGTGATCGAGTAGCCAATGACTATGCAATGAGCATGCTGGCCTACTTCGATCGTTTAGTGTGTTGCCTACCATGCAACGAGTTATCCATACTTAAGTGATTGTTTACCCCCATCGTTTACAGACGAATCTTCGAGTAAGCCAATGCAAACATCGACTCGATGTAAAACTTTTTACCTCAAATCACGATAAGCATCAAACATGCGATCAATTTAGCAAATGCTACATGATCAAGTAGAACTTTTCTACCCGATCACCTAGCCAAATCTAAACGATCGCTTAGCCTGGGCTACACAATCTAACCAACCCTTGGTCTTCTTCATCGAATTAAACTGCATCTTCTTGCCTTGAAGCTTCATCACGAACGACTCAAAACACTCCAAACACTTTGAATACATACTCAATAGTAAGTTAATAATGCCTAAAAACACAGGGACTCTTACAAATTAACTTTGAAATGTAAAAAAAAAGCAGTAAACAGAGGCAATCATCCCAGAAACAACCATCAATTCACATCCACAAATACATCTAACACTTAAACGCAAAGTAGATATGCTTAAAACCCACCAAGACTGTTAATGCATTTCAATATATCAATGAAATTTGGAATATCAGAACAACTTGGTTCTAATACCAATTGAAAGAACTCTTAAGTAAAAAGACCATTGAGCGAAAGCAAGATCATTCCAAACTCATTGAGAAAGAACAAAGCATTTACAAACAAACAACAATAGTTATGCATCATGTAGTAAATTACAACATGCTTTTAAGTTAAATACACAAAAGGAATCGAGTGGTATACCTTTAAAGAACTCTCTTTGAGTATTCCCCTCGATCAACTTCAGTCAAGCGTCAAAGCAAACTCGATCAAGTGCACAAATGCCACGAACAACCAGTGAAAATCACGAACTGTTAGATCCTTGAACACAATCGAGTAAGACTCGACCCTCGACCCTCGACCAACAAACTCGACACCACCAAGAAGCTACCTTAGCATTCTCAGTGTGAGAATCCAGGAGATGTGGGCTCTATGTGGATTTGGTAGAAGGAAGGAGGAAATCAACGATCGAGTAAGTAGGAGAATGAGAAACGTCTATTGTATAGAGTTGGATACTCGATCGTATAACAAACGAGGAGCTTTATCGTTTTGTCTCTCAAAGGCTATCGTATGGATTTTTTTTTTACCCGATCGATGTGAATGCTAGTTCTTACAAAATGAAAACCATTTTCATTTTTATCCTTCAGTTATTAAAACTGATAAAAACTGCCCACTTGCAACAGTTAAAGGAGAAAATAATAACTATGAAACAATTATCTTATAATTGTTTTATTATAAATAAATATAAAACTAATTTATCATATTATATTTATAACTTATAGTTTTAATATCACATCATATGTAGTATTTAAACCATAGTTCATTTTCTCCTTTGTTGCATTTAATATAAATCATATTTATATTAATTCCTCCAATTAATGTATCTAATATATCAAATCAATTATATCACATATAATTGAATCAATTTAATTATATCATATATAATCAAATTCCCTCTTGTTAATTTGTACACTTCAAACTAACCCAAAAACTGATTCTCAACATGAATTCATTGAGCTACCAAGGGGATCTTATGGACCTATAGCTTGAAGCTCCAATGGTACGTGAATAACTGACTAAACTCTTTAATCACGATATCCATCATCTGTTAACTGTAGGGCACTCCACTAAAGATCGACAGTTGCACATTTCGTACTATAGATATATTTCTGTGTCCATCGGATATAACCAATTAATAGTATGATGACCCTTCACAAATCACTCGTAGTACAACTAGGCCAATTTACCATATTGCACATGTAGTTACATCTAACTCCTTAAGTACCACTGCTTCCTCTAATAAATAATACATCAAAGTCCCACTATGAGTGAACTCTTCTCAAGCCATGAGAAGGTGTGGCGCCACATTATTCAAGCCTTGGATTCAGTCCTTAGGGGAACAATTTATCTACTTACCCCTGCTTTGGGGAAGAAGTGAATTTCGTCTTGTGTAGCTGAGTTCCCAGCTCCCTAATCAGACGAAACCCCAAAGTGATAGGTTTGAGTCAGCGATATGGCCACTCGCACCCATGCAAATCAAATGACCGCCCTCATAGGCAGGAGTTCCCAACTCACTCAGGATTAAAGTCATGTTACCTATGGTCATCCTTGTGAAATGAAAGTCTCTGTCATGAACGACGTTATATAATGAGACTAAACATTTCGTGGTCTAGTGTTATACAAACTCCTTTGTATAGGATACCTCTGCTCGCATTTCTCCACATGAATAGCCAGGATCAGATAATTTGTAGCACTTTATAACACTTGTAACATCTACAAAGCGGGTCGTATCCATAGTGTCACCAGGATAAGATTTCCCTCCTTCATTCATATACTACAGATCATTTAGGTTATCACTTAAGGCACGATTCACTTGTATGTCTCCACATACATGCTTAAGTTACAAGAATAACTAGGGATCTTAGTTTATTGGTTTGTGGTTAATACAACTAAAATATCTCATATTTCATAGATAGTAGTGAATAAAAAATCTTAGATTATTACATCACAAATTTGCTATTAAATCTAAATTTGGCTCTCTGTCTGTAAAAAAATGTTTTATATGTACCTAAAATTTCCAAGAATTTGATTAGCGTTTCAAAGTTGGCCAAGGAAAATAATATCTTCATTGAGTTTCACTCTGATTTTTGTGTAGTTAATGACAAGGATTCGGGGGAAAAGCTACTGAAAGGAGTACTTAAGGATGGTCTTTATCAAAACGAGTCCATCTCATCTACAAATAATTTATCTGTATTGACTGCTAATACTTTACAAGTTTGTCATGTATCGATGACCAAGCCCATCCTTCACAGTCACCTTTCAGTTAAAGTTTTGGACAAAGTTATTAGAGACTATAATTTGAATATTTCGTTTAATGAGAAATCTGAGTTTTGTAAAGCCTGTCAATTTGGGAAAATGCATAATCTATCATTCTCTAAATTCGCTTCTCATGCTAAATCCTCTTTTGAATTAGTGCACACTAATTTGTGGGGACATTACTGGTTATCGAAACTGCAAAGGGTTTTCGATATTATGCTTTGTTTATTGATGATTATAGTCGATTCACATGGCTTTTTCCCTTAATGCAGAAAAGTGACATTGTGCACGGCTTTCATGATTTTCAAGCTTTTGTACAAAACCAATTTGGGAAGACTATTAAAATGTTTCAAATGGATGGTGGAGAAGGATATCAAACTGTGACTCATGTTTGTAGACATTTGGGAATTGAAGTTTGCATGTCTTGCCCCTACACTTCATACCAAAATGGTTGTGTCGAAAGGAAACATTGTCATATTGTGGAGTCTGGTCTTACCATTATGGCACAAGTCTTTTGCCTTTAAAACTATGGTGGTATGCATTTCAAAGTGATGTGTTTCTTATCAATGGTTTACCTTCTTCTGCGTTTCAGGATAAATCACCTATGGAAGTTCTCCTTCACTCAAAAATTGATCTTTCATCACTAAGAGGGTCTTTGGGTGCACGTGTTATCCCAATCTCCGCCCCTATCAGACTCATAAATTTTCTTTTCACAGCAAGAAATGTGTTTACCTTGGTCCCTCTCCACTTCATAAAGGCTTCAGGTGTCTCATAGAGGATGACAAAATAATTATTTCTCGACAAGTCAGATTTAATGAGGATGATTTACCGTTTAAATTTGGCTTTCTTATCAAACAACACAAATACCACCCACACAACCTTCACCATCTAGCCTAAACATCCTATCCTAGTTTCCACATAACCAGCCCATAACTGAAGTTCATACTGAACCATTAAACTAGTGTACTAGCCCATATCAATCTACGGCCCATAACCCATTAAATCAGACCACCACCTTCATCTTTAAATCCCATTTCCACTTTTCCTTCGGTCCACGACCCATCTAACCCATCCAACACAATTTTTCCTCCCTCTTCACGTGGCTCTCCCCATTTAGCCTTCTCACAACCTAATATTATCTCCAATCCAGAATACGAGACTACCCCTTCTAATTCCCCTCAACCCATATCTACCTCACATGACCTTGTTCCCTCTTCTTCCCCAATTATCACTGCCTCTCCTCTCTCTATACACCTCTGTTGCCGCCTCCTTCTCATTTACCGACGGTTATCAATGATCATCCAATGATTACAAGAGGGAAAGTTCGGATCTTTCGACCTAAAGCATGGATTGCATCTTCATCCTTTGACTTATCTATTGAGGAGCTTACAAAGGTGAGTGATGCTCTATCTTCTCCAAAGCGGAAAACGGCTATGGTTGAGGAGCATTAAGCTCTACATAACAATCACACCTGGACTCTCATTCCTCCATCCTCTCAACATAACGTTGTGGGTTGCAAATGGGTTTTTCGCCTGTCACTAAGCTTGACTGGTTGCCAAAGGTTTCCATCAAAGCCTTGGTCTAGATATCTTTGATACTTTTAGTCCAGTTGTTAAGGCGTCCACCATCTAAATTTTTATTTTTCTTATTGTTTCGAATCGCTATTGCGGCAGATTGACTTCAATAATGCCTTCTAAATACACTCAAAGACACGATCTACATGACGCAGCCTCCTGGTTTTGAGGATGCTGATCATCTCGATTTTGTTTTTCATTCAATAAGGTCGTCTATGGCTTCAAGCAAGCCCCTCGGGCATGGAATGATGAACTCAAGACATTTTTCTTTCAATGTGGTTTTAAGGTTAGTAAGTTTGATAAATCTCTCTTCTACTATAGAGACAAGAGTTTGTTGTTTTATTACTTGTCTACGTTGATGATCTTGTATTCACTGGAAATTATTCGTCTCTGAATTTGCAACTCATTTCTTCCATGGATACTAAGTTTACTCTTAAAGTCTTTGGCCCACTATTTTTTTTTTGGGTATCCAATTTATGTATATGGACTCTAGTTTGTATCTTAATTAATCAAAGTATATCTCTGATCTACTGTCCAGAATCAATCTCCAAAATGTAAAGCCTTGTCCTTCACTAGTCGTTGTTGGAAATCACTTGTCCTTAAATGGTGGTGTTTTACTCACGGATCTTCTCCCCTATCGAAGTACAATTGGAGCTTTACAATATCTCACTAACACTCGGCCTGATATTGTGTTTATCGTCAACAAATTGAGTCAATTCCTCAAGGCTTCTACAGATGTTCATTGGCATGCTGCTAAAAGAATTCTATAGTATTTAAAGGATACCATGAACTTTGACATATTAATTCAATTGAGTTACTATATAAGTATCAGACCTTTTCGGATGCTGATTGAGCTGCCAATGTAGACGATAAAAAGTCGGTTGCAGGCTACTATATCTACTTGGGCACATAACTCATCTCCTGGGCTTCTCGGAAACAAGTAGTCGCTACTTGTTCTAGTAAAGAATCAAAAACTTGATCTCTTGCTTACCCCACAACTGAAATTACTTGGGTGAGACCCCTACTGACTGAAATTGACTTTCCTTTGGTTAGGTTCCATTTCTCTAGTGTGATAATCTTGGTGTTGGCATGCTTGCTGCAAATCCCATCTTTCACTTACGAACAAAACATATAGAAATTGATATCCACTATGTTCGTGATCAGGTGACAATTCCTTCATCTAAACAAGTGGCTGACTGCTTTACTAAAGCTCTCACCCATGTTTAGTTCTTCTACTTATGTTCCAAACACGGTTTAGATTCACTACCCTCTCGTTTGAGGGGGATGTTAAGGATGAAGATGGTCAACATAATAGTCAACAAAGTCAGCAGCTGAGTCATGGTCAATATGCCACTGACGTGGATTCTTTTGATTTTTCTCCAAATATTTAAAAATTACTTCTAGAAGTTTTTCTTTTCTACTGTATCCATTAGTGGTGCTCCACATAACCCTAAAATTATTCTCCCTTCTCAGATCATTTGTTTAATCCATTATTTTGTAACTGTATACATTTGGCTCTATCCCTTTATTATTTGTGTGAGAAATTAGAGCTTCTGTGTGAAGAAATATTATTAAAAAGAGGAAATTTCTCATATTCTATTTCATTAATCTCTTTCTTTATTTTCATTGAAAAAGTTGTTGGGACGTGAACAAGGAGGAAATGGACCTTCAAATACTTAGGTTTTTTTAAAAATTAAAGTTTAAAACATGTGCGTGCATGCATGTATATTATATGGTGTCTATCCTGCAATTATGGTAGTCAATCCATGTATAGACTAACTTTGTTATATGATTGAGTTGTAATATGTTGTGGTTATCCTACAGTTATGGTAGCCAATTCATGCATCATGCAGTTATAGTTGTTCTTGGGAATCCAGTCATCTCTTGGAAACTTTGTATGTACCTTTATGTTGGTTTGGAAAAAGTGTCATATAGACACATTTTAGGCAGTTTTTAGGTTTGGTGAGAGAGTGGAAGTTGCAATTGAGCATTGTTAGGTTGTTTTGAGAATCAAATTCTTACTTACACACTTTTTGAAAATTGTTTAGGTTGGTTTAATTTTTAGAGTCAAAATGATACTTCGGCATTTTTAATTTTTTTGAGAATCAAAGCGTGACTCACACACTTTTTCGAAACTTTATAGCTTGTTTTGTTAATCAAAGTGACTCATATGAATTATTTCGGTTGTTTTTGGGAATCAAGTTGTCTCTTGGAAACTTTCTAAGTACATTTTATGTTGGTTTGGGAGTGAAAGTGTCACTTAGCTAGATAGATTTTAGGTCGTTCTTAAGTTTAGTGGGAGAGCGGAAATTGCACTTAGTATTTTTAGGGTGTTTTGATAATCACATTCTCACTTACACACTTTTAAGACATTGTTTAGGTTGGTTTTTAGAGTCAAAATAATACTTAGGTATTTTTTTTTTAGTTGTTTTGAGACTCAAATGGTGGCTCACACACTTTTTGGAAACTTTATAGCTTGTTTTGTTAATCAAAGTGACTCATATGAATTCTTTTGGTTGTTTTTTGAATCAAATTGTCTCTTGAAAATTTTATAGGTACTTTTTATGTTGGTTTGGGAGTGAGCGTATCACTTAGACAAGTTTTAGGTAGTTTTTAAATTTTCTGGGAGAGTGGAAGTTGAACTTGAGCATTTTTAGGTTGTTTTGAGAATCAAATTTTTACTTGCATACTTTTTAGAAATTTTTTAGGTTGGTTTGATTTTTAGAGCCAAAGTGATACTTAGCCATTTTTTTGATTGTTTTATGAATCAAAGAGTGGCTCACACATTATTGAATGAGAAATTTTAGACCAATCACAAGTCACCGTCGTTTGCTAAATTAACGACGAATTTCTAAATCATTGACTTTGGGTCCAATTAGTAGTTGACACATGTCTCGAATTGAATTGAAGACAAGTTTCGATGATGTCACGCGGATGAATCAGATGAGATTAAATTGGTCCAATTTGATATTACTATTTGGGCTTAAAGTCCAAACTACAAAAAAGTTGAATTGGACCCCAATTCTAGATCAAGCCCCATTGGGCCCAAGAGTTAGGCCCATGGACCAACCAAGCCCACGAAGCCCACCTGAGAACTCTATAAATAGAGAAGTTCTCTTCATTTGTAAGGGCAACATTTTCTACACTCAGAAGACCTAGAGAGAATTCACTAACAAGCAGAGGACTCCCAAGACTCCTGAAGCTGCACTTCTATAAGGCTACTCTTCCAAGACTTCTACTTCAAGCTTTCAAGACTTCTAAAGCTGCACTCCTATAAGGCAGAAGACCTTTGAAGACACAAATACTCTTCCAAGACTTCTACTTCAAGCTTCCAAGACTCCTGAAGCTGCACTCCTATAAGGCAGAAGACCTTTGAAGACACAAATACTCTTCCAAGACTTCTACTTCAAGCTTCTGAGACTCCTAAAGTTGCACTCCTATAAGGCAGAAGACCTTTGAAGACACAAATACTCTCCCAAGACTTCTACTCCAAGCTTCCAAGACTTCCACTTCAAGAACGTTCTGTGCTTTCCTTCTCCAAGTCAAGCATATTCACCCAACTAGAAAGAATCAGAGGATCAAATATTAGAGATCGAACCACATCGCATCAAATCAACTCCAACATCAACACCAACTCAAGTTCAACTCCACGAAACACGTTTCTCCGGAAACCTCGTGTGAACAAATTGGCATGCCCAGTGGGACCTCTCTACCTCTCATCTCTTTCTCAGCATTCAAACAAGCCAAATGATGCCTAAGAAGGTGGCATCCAAATCTCCTAAGAAGATGGCATCCAAAGCTTCCTCCGCAAATAGCTCATACAAGGGAGCGGTCACCCGCAGCCGCTCAAAAGAAATCACACAGAAGCAAGAGCAAAGCTCCCCCATCGTCCACGACATCTGGAAACAAATGATGGAATCCCCATAAAGTGGGGTTGTCACCAAGGAAAACCCCTTGTTCGACAACTCTACTTTTGCGCCCGGCAGACCGGAAAGAGATTCACCGCCAGATGTGATTTCTGTCATGATGGCGGATGTGACGGCAGAAGCGGCCATGGCTGAAAGGGAAAGGAAGATTAACTTCCTGATGAAAGCCGTCGAGGAGCGAGACCACGAGATCACTGCCCTAAAGGAACAAATGCAATCTCGAGAGGTTGCTGAATCAAGCCTAGCACCCACGATGAAAGCAATCGACAAGGGGAAAACCGTGCTACAAGAAAGCCAATCGCAACAGTCAGCC
Organism: Benincasa hispida; assembly: GCF_009727055.1. Taxonomy (NCBI): domain Eukaryota; kingdom Viridiplantae; phylum Streptophyta; class Magnoliopsida; order Cucurbitales; family Cucurbitaceae; genus Benincasa; species Benincasa hispida. The sequence goes on along the minus strand of NC_052358.1, from coordinate 60,602,459 downwards.
TCGATGGCCTCTTTGTCAGTCCAACAATTATAAGACATGAACATGACCTCCATAAGAGCTCAATATGGAGGGCCGACCCAAACCTCCTTCATGTATTCCAAGCCATACACTCAGAGGAACGACAACCTGAGAATGCCTACTGGATATCAGCCCCCAAAGTTCCAACAATTCGACGGAAACGGCAACCCAAAGCAACACATCACCCACTTCGTAGAAACATGCGAAAATGCAGGAACGAGAGGAGATCTACTAGTCAAACAGTTTGTCAGAACCCTCAAAGGGAACGTTTTTTACTGGTACACAGACTTAGAGCCTGAGGTGATTGACAGCTGGGAGCAACTTGAAAGAGAATTCTTGAATCGCTTTTACAGCACCCCAGACACACCATCAGCATGATGGAGCTGACAAACTCTAAACGACGAAAAGGGGAACCAGTCGTTGACTACATCAATCGATGGAGAGCTCTGAGTCTGGATTGCAAAGATCGACTCACGGAGTTGTCTACTGTGGAAATGTGCACACAGGGTATACATTGGGAACTCCTCTATATCCTACAAGGGATTAAGCCCCGTACCTTTGAAGAATTAGTGACCCGCGCTCACGACATGGAGCTAAGTATCACCAACAGAGGAATGAGGGACTTTCTGAACCACGAACCGAGGAAAGACAAGAAGGAGGTGAAGGGCGTCGAGAAAATTGTGAAGGGCACCGAGAAAACTGTGAAAGGTATCACGAAGGAATCAATGGTCATTAACACAATCCCATTGAAGTTCTCCTCAAAAGAGAAAGAAAAGAAGATAGAGAAGAAAGACCAAGAAGGCGAGAGACGTTGCCCAACCCTGAAAGAAAGACAGGTGAAGGTTTATCCATTCCCTAACTGTGATGTAGCGGACATGCTTGAACAATTACTGGAGAACCACCTTATCCAACTGCCAGAATGTAGGTGATTGGAACAGGCTGGTAAGGTGGATGACCCCAATTACTGCAAGTATCACAGGGTCTCAGTCACCCGATCGAAAAATGTTTCGTACTGAAAGAATTGATCCTCAAATTGGCCAGTGAAAGGAAAATAGATCTGGATCTAGACGAGGTGGTCCAAACAAATCACGCTGCAGTGACAGTAACTTCGAACGTGGCACCACCAACCATATCTTATGAAGAAATGGAGAGCTCAGTCCAGTTTGGGACCTTCGAACCTATGGTAGTGCGGTTTCAACAGGAGGTCCAAGCTACAGATCCTCAAAACGGAGGAGAGCGCGCTGATGATGACGATAACGAAGGCTGGATTCTTGTAGCACGTCGTAAGAAGGGAAGACTGAACTCTACCCAAAAAGAGCTACGCTTTCATAGAAGCTACAAGAGAGAGAGCAAGACACAAAAAATGAAGGGTAGAAAAAAGGCTCAAAGGCCCAAGGCTGTCAACGGGGAAGATGAGAATGTTTCTTGTTCCAGACGATAAATAACCTTAATAGATTCCTTCCCGAAGAACTTCTACAATTAGGGTTCAGAGGATATATCAGAGATTGCTGCATGTTGTGTTTTCAGTATCAAGGAGGAGGAAGATACTATTCCAGGCCCATTAAAGTCGACGGGAGAACCAAAGGGTTCGTCACTATCCAACATAGACGACCTGCTTTCACTCCCGTGAGGGGCTAAAACGACCCTGATTGAAGCACTGTTAGAATCCAATGCCTCTGACGCACCGACCCCCACAGCACATGCTTATGCCTCGTGTTGCACATCCATAGGCTTCTCAGACAAAGATCTGTTGTTGGGATCCAAATTGCATAATAGACCTCTGTACGTCTCTAGATACATTCGAGAACAGAGAATGGGTCGAATCCTCATCGACAATGGATCCACCGTCAATATAATGCCTAAGACGACTATGAAACAGTTGGGCATATTCATGGAAGAACTATCAAACAGCAAATTAGTAATTCAGGGTTTCAATCAAGGCAGCCAAAGGGCGATAGGCATGATATGCTTGGAGCTTCTCATTGACGATCTAAAGGCCAACGTGTTGTTTCATGTGATAGACTCAAAGACCACCTATAAATTGCTATTAGGACGCCCCTGGATTCATGGGAATGGTGTGATTACGTCGACACTGCATTAGTGTTTCAAGTTTTACCAGGACGGGATTAAGAAGGTCGAAGCAGATTCTAATATGTTTTCTGAATCTGAGTCTCACTTTATAGATGCAAAGTTTTACTTAAAGAGCGAGAATTCTGGTGAGACTATGCCAGCGGGGAATTTGCCGACGAAGAAAATGGATAGATCTCGATCGAAGTCGCCAGTAGACACAGGCAAGGTGCAATCCTCCAGCCCAAAAGAGGACAGAATGTCCCTTGGCGTAAGAGAAAACCCTATGGTGAGGGGCGGGAAAGCCTCAAAACCTCCAATTCTGTGCTATGTCCCTTTATCAAGACGAAACAAGGGTGAGTCGCCTTTCGCAGAATGCTCAAAGAGTTTGCAGGTAGGCGACATAGAAATTCTAAAGGAGAGTTTTGCACACCCCTCACCCCGATAACGAGGCAGGAAATCCACAAGCCGGAGGCAGAAGCGACAGGGTCAAAGCTGCCCAATAAGCGACGGAAGACGGATTCAATCCCAAAGCTTACAAGCTATTGGTAAAGGCGGGCTACGATTTCACAACTAACACTGAGTTCAAAAGTTTGAAGATTTATGAGAAACCCCGACTCTCGCCAACCCAAAAGAAGCTATTGCAAGAGGGACACGCTATACCCACGTCGAGGGCGGGTCTCGGATATGAGTCGTTAGAGCCAATCCACATAATCAGAAAAGTGAAGGGGAAAGTGGCCAACAGTAATCATATCACTGCGGAAGAAGTTAATGATATAAGAGAAAAGAAGAGCAAAGATAAAAGAGCCTCAGCCTTCGACCGTATTAGACCACCTGCTGCATGAGCCCTGGTCTTCGAAAGATTAAGCATAACAAAAGAAGAAAGGGGAAGCCCACATACTATTCCCGAAGATACTCGATGCTCAGTCTTTCGAAGGTTAACTCTGCCAAATGAAGAAATTGGGAGATCATCTATCAATCGCCGGTGGTCGTATGACCGTCAGCCCTCGACAGACTAGGCGCAGTTCCAAAGGAGAGTGAAAGAAAATCCCGGACTCCCATTTTCGGTCGCTTGAAGTAGAAAGGGCTGAATGTCCCCTCGATTAATATGTCCTTAGCAAGACATAGGGGAAAGGGAGAGTCTACACTAACACCCTCAAAACAAATACAGGAAAGAAGGGGCCAATACCTCGAGCGTCCATTTGGTGGCAAATCGACCTTAAAAACGCTGAAGTGTTATCAGATCAGAAACCATCATAAGAGGCAAGAAGTGATGGGGAAATCTGTAGTACCATCCCCTCACGCATGAAGAGAAAGACCTTCATTACCCTAAACACAAGTGAGGGCACGCTCAAAGTGAAGAGACGCGACATCATTTTCACCAACCCTCAGAACGGAAATCTAGAGTGGGAGAAAGTCGAAACTTCTGCCACCACATCACCGTCACCAAAGGACCTGAAGAAGGTATGATCGAAGAGGAAGTGGAGGACGATCCGCAAGGGCTAGAGGATGGTGGTCAATCCACGGTGAACGAGCTAAAAGAAGTGAATATGGGCACCGTAGAAGAGTCGCGTCCGACTTTCATCAGCACATCTCTCTCGGAAGAGGAGAAGAATGAATACATGAGTTTACTCACCGAATACAAGGATGTTTTCGCCTAGTCATACAAAGAGATGTTAGGACTAGATCCAAAAGTAGCAGTCCACCATCTTGCAATTAAACAGGGGTGTCGACCCTTTAAGTAGGCTCAACGACACTTTCAACCAGAACTTATCCCCCAGATTGAGGTTGAGATCAATAAACTGATTGAGACCGGGTTCATTCGTGAAGTTAAATATCCAACGTGGATAGCCAACATTGTCCCGGTTAGAAAGAAGAATGGACAGCTTCATGTTTGCATAGACTTTTGCAACCTAAACACCACCTGTCCTAAAGATGCTTTCCCATTGCCCATCACAGAAATCATGGTTGATGCGACAATAGAACATGAGGCCCTATCCTTCATGGACAGATCTTCCGGATATAACCAGATATGGATGGCCCTCGAAGACGAAGAAATGACGGCATTTCGAACCCCAAAAGGGATATACTGTTACAAGATAATGTCCTTCGGGTTGAAGAATGTCGGCGCCACTTATCAACGCGCCATGCAGAAAGTGTTTGACGATATGTTGCACAAACATGTGGAGTGTTATGTGGATGACCTTGTGGTAAAAAACAAGCGACGATAGGACCATTTGAAGGATCTAAAGACCGTGTTCGATCGCCTGTGAAAGTACCAATTAAGGATGAACCTCCTTAAATGCCATTTGGCGTAACTTCAGGAAAGTTTCTGGGTTTCGATGTGAGACATCGAGGGATAGAGATGGACCAATCTGAGATTGATGCCATCCAGAAGATGCCAAGACCAAGAAATCTACATGAGCTGAGAATTTTGCAGGGACGTCTGGCCTACATCCGGAGATTTATTTCTAACCTGGCAAGGCGGTGTCAACCCTTTCAAAGACTGATGATAAAGAGAGAGAAATTCGAATGGGACGAGGCCTGTCAGAATGCTTTCATTAACATAAAGAGATATCTGATCAGCCCTTCTGTCTTGGGAGCCCTAGTAGCAGGCAAGCCATTGATACTATACATCGCAGCGCAAGAGAGGTCACTAGGGGCACTGTTGGCACAAGAAAGACAAAAGGGAAAAAAACGCACTCTCTATTACTTAAGTAAAACCCTGAATGGAGCCGAGACCAATTATTCCCCTATAGAGAAGACATGCCTTGCACTCTTCTTCGCCATAAATAAGTTGAGGCACTACATGCAG